>NW_013667169.1:247779-257414 GCF_000517525.1 Limulus polyphemus
GTTTCACATCCTCCATGTACAAAATTTTTAAAGGCTTAGCAACCTATGTCAAGCAGCAATCGAGTACAAATGTTGTAACTAGAAGAGATAAATGTTTGCTTTACTTCTTTATTTACAGTTCTATGTTTTAGGAAAATATGTTTAAGAACTTACTTCAAAATAGGAATAATCTATAGGCATATATAATGTATAATAACTGAAATGTGAATATATTTTACAAAATACTAATTGACTAAAACAAAGCCAAAAAAAGTTACTTTGTACAGACTAAAGGTCAGTTTTATGTTATTTGATATGGTAACATGAGTGCACGTGAGCCACGTCATTGTAACTTTTGTATTATTAGCCTGGCACAGGTGAAAGGTCAATATAATAGAAATAATAAATATATATATAAATGTATAATGTTTAAGTTATTTTGTCTGAACATTTATGTTTTCATGTTATAATCTGTGTTATTATAGAATGAAAATGGCATAATTTGTGTTTATTTCCTAATTTTTTATGATGGTTGCGAGATTGTTCAAATCTACCAAACCTGTACAGAGTTTAATTACTGAAAATAACAGATAAAATATATAGTTTTTTCTTAAGAAATGTTTGATAACTATCCAGACATTACAAAGATTTTGCATGTGAAATTTCAAAATTTTCTGATGCACACAAGTATATTTAATCTTAAAATGAAAAGTACTTTGCATGATAGATAGGCAAGATGTGAAAAGAAAAAAAAAGCACCGAGAGAAACATAGCTTTACAAACCTTACAACTTAATAAAAAAAATTAGATATTTTGCGTATGAAAACATTGTAATGTTTACTGATAATCTGCCAAATTTTATTAATATTCGCTTACTAATTTAAAAGTTATAGCATGAAAACTATGACAAGCACAAAATGTTTACAAGGGTGTTACATTGACTGACCTCATATTGAAAGAGTTAAAAAGGTGGTAAATTTACTACAAGTCTTAACAATAAAAATTCTTAGTGTTCCTAGTGCAACTATAAAAATCAAACAAACCGAAAAGCTTGCTAAGTTAATGCATTAAACATTCTAAGCATAAAAGTTATATCAATTATACAAGTTCATATTACACTGAATATTTTTAAGTATGGTTGGGCAACAATTTCAAAAATTTCCAGACTGTCTAAACATATTTTGTATTATTTTCATCACTAAACACTTGCAGAAGTATTCATTCGAGAAGAAATTGTTTAGTAATGAAAATAATATAAAATGTTAAATACTGGTATAGATACACTGATGATGTGGTTTGTCTTTGGACAGGATCCAAACGTCAACTCGACAATTTTGTAACTTTTCTAAATTCCCAAAACAAATTTATTAAAGTTACTATGGAATTTGGTAAAAACAGACATTAATTTTTTGGACTTAAATGTTGACATAAGTAATGGTGTACATTTTTTCAAAATCGTCAGAAAACAATTTATTGTGACACCATCATACATGCTTCTTCAAGACATCCGATATCTCACAAACTTGCCGTGTTCCATAGTTTGTTAAACAAACTTATCACTACACCCTTGTCATCTGAAGATTATGAAACTGAATTAGAAACTATAAAATAAATTGCTACAACAATGTTTATACAACAAAGTCAATTAACACATTGTTGTGTAAAAAACTGAAAGCTATAAATTTAAAATCAATATACCCACATACTGTACCAAAGGACAACAAAAAAAAATGGTTTGAGATGAGCTACATTGGAAAACCTTCTCACAAAATATATAACACATTGAACAAAGAAATCTTTAGACCGGCCTTCTACCATAAAAACAACCTAGGAAAAATGCTGTCCAAGAACAAAGACAGAATCAAAAAGTACAGCAACAGTGATGTTTACCAATTAACGTGTCAAGACTGCGATAATGTACATATAGGTCAAACAGGACATCCCATAGAAACAAGAATTAAAGAACATTATAGAGGTTGGAAATTAAGGAAAATGGATTCAACCTTTGCATCCCACCTTATTGAAACTAAACATCAATTTCATCGAGAAAAAAAAAGCTGCAAAATTTTACATATCTGTGAAAAAAAAAGTAAAAAACTAGAAAACCTGGAAATTTTAGAAATTAATAGATGTCTAAAAGCAAATCCAGAAAAAGTTCTAAGCAACCAAACCAACTTAAGCTCCGTCCCACTTGTCTCTAGATGAATGTCAAGGTCACTTCCGGTTCTTCGTTTAAACATATATATATATATATAAAACCCTGCTACAAAACATTTCAGTCTGTACCTGATGATGCCTTTACTAGTGAAACGATGGTCATAATAAATTATGTATTTGTACAATTGTCTTGTTTTTCCTCAATATATTAAATTCTTACTTCTAGATATTTATGCAATATATTTTTGCACTTGTTACAAAATATTATTCCTTAAGTATTAAGAAGGAAGAAATAAATATATTATGCTTGAAATTTGTGAAAAAAATTTCAATATTGGCTATTTTCATGTGTGTATTAACATCATTTACCAGTCGAAGTTTCAAGTTCATTTGGGTCAATTCAAAAGAATACAAGAAATATATATTCTCATCCCCTGACAGTAGCCACGCCCACCTTCTATATTTAAGACTTCAGGTTACAACCCACATATACTTATTTTATGTAACTGTCTAAAGCCAATAGAAAGAGCTAATTTTAAACTACAATCTCTAAATGGTTATTTTAAAACTGGTGTGCAGGATTGCTCAAGTGCATTAAATCACTATTAGCACTGTTACAGTTTTGCCCTTGCTAGCACTTACTGTTGTTTCCTACATAACAATTACATACAGCTAAATTGTATTTCGGTTTTAGTTATTTATGTATTACTTGTTTAAAAATTCATATTTGAAAGGTTTAATAATTCTTTTAATATAAAACAAACTTCACTTCAGTTCACAAGAGTTAACTTATTACCAAAGTG
Source organism: Limulus polyphemus (assembly GCF_000517525.1). Lineage (NCBI taxonomy): Eukaryota > Metazoa > Arthropoda > Merostomata > Xiphosura > Limulidae > Limulus > Limulus polyphemus. The sequence continues at coordinate 250,719 of NW_013667169.1, forward strand.
CAAAAACATTTTGCTAAAGGCTTGTGTATCTCTGCCAAAGATACTGTAATATGGCCCACGGGCACCCCTCGATATGTGTCAAGATCAATAATAGTAACATAAAAATTTTGCCAACATTAAATATGATGTACAGATGGCAATGCAAAAACTAGAGAAACAAGATAGGGATGAATACACAAAAACCCCTACATAAGTAGCCAGTAAGTACTGAGTCAATCTTACAAGCTCATGGTTATTAGCCACTGTAAGACTGTATAGCATTATTCAGGTTAAATGCTTTTATTCAAACCTAGATTCCTGCATCTGACAGCAACTCAACATTTAGTTGTAGTTAATAGTTTTTCTTGAAAAGATTTGGCTACTTATTACTTCTTTTTGTATGTTTTTTTTGTATTCATCCGTACCTTGTTTCTGTACTTTTTTACATTGCCATCTCTACATCATATCTAATTTTTGCAAGTATTTTTTTTTACTTGTTTCCCCTCTTATTTTTGTAAACAATTTCATTGAAGTAGGTTGATAAGTGAACATTTATTATATTTTCATAATTCAATGGTAATATATATATATATTGTTAATATCATATCAGTTTTGTCAGTTTCTTCATTGCACTTGGAGAATGACCTCAGATATTGATACTATACCATACAATTGGATATAATAGATTATTAATTATCACTGGTTATAATCTTGACTGCTTGGGACTTAATGTTGAGGAACCTGCAGTAAGGAAAGAATGTATGAAAAATATATATAGCTGTATCATCCCTACATTTGTGTTTGCATTTTTTTGTCACTGTCATCCCTACATCATTCTACATTTACAACAATTTCAACTTCTTTTGTGATGTTTTTTCCCCTGACTGAAAGTTAGTGTATTCTATGAAAACACCAATTGTATAGTGTACACAGCATTGAGTATTATTCATGTTACAGTCATCTAAGGTTCATCTATTATTGGCTGGTAATTCCTGTTTCACCCTGTAATTAAGCTTTTTAAAGGAACCCAGATTTCCATACAAAAACTAACTTCAAGGGATAATGATAATATCGTTTACACTGGAATTATGTTGTTGTATTTCTTTTAGCTTATACTATGAACTACTGTGCTTAGTGATAGCCTGTTCCCAAGTACTCTTAAAATGCTTTTCTGTCATACTAAAGCCATTGTGAAAATTTCACATTTTTTGGCTAACGTGGGAAAAGGAAAGATGAACACTTCAGCTCTTTAGCTAGTTCCCAGTTCTCCACTTTTCAATGATATTGAGTCTCACAAGCTGTGAAACACTCGATAATGGCAATTAGGTGCTCAAATAAGGCTATAACTCAACTTTAGTAGCTATTTGTAAACATCATAGAGTAATAGATTGAATGCAACAGCCATTTTTTTTTCTCGGCCCATCCCTACATACCAAGCACTACTGTGCTTAGTAATAAACTGTAAAAGACAGAAAATAAAAAATAAAACATTAAATATAAACTATAAGTAGAAAGGTAAAAACTTGATACTATGAATATAACCAAAAGAAGATATTTAAAGATTATTCGAAGAAGAATTAAAAAGTACGACATATTTCTATTCCTTAATTTTGAACATTTCACTGCATGATAATAACTACAGTTAGTGATATGATAGAGAAAACAAAAAATAAAATATAAACATTTACCTTAAAAACTTTTGATATTCATTTAGGAGGTTCTAGAGGTTATACAAATAACATTTGAAAACTGTAAGATAAAAAAAAAAGAATTTTTATACTTAACATGATAATCATCTTGCACTTGAACTATTCAAAGTCTGAATGCAAATAAGTACATTAAATAACAAATTTTTTGTAGAAAAAAAATCAAAATTAAATATTTTTCTGAAACTCAATGCCTTTAGGAAAGTCTGTCAAATTTCAAATAATTTCATCCACTAGTTAAATTTTTGGAATGAAATATGATGAGAGCTACATTATGTCCTCACAATGTAAGGATCCAGTAGTTAAAGAGTTAAGCCTTTACTTGTTTTATATTATAAATGTTTTATTTCAACATAGGTTTGGTCTGGCTGTTTGCAATGCAGTCTTTTCTTTTTGATGTAGCTATCAACTGCTTAGATATTTATATTGATATATAAATTTATATATCAATTTATGTTGATATATATATATATATATATATATATATATATTACAAACACACACAGCTATATGTATATATATATATATAGATATGAGCTTTGAAGAAAATGCTGTATGTACAACTTCGATATTTTTAAAACATACAACAATTGCAAATTATTAGCTGAAAACTTAAAAATCTATATTTAATGTTTACCTTCAATTTTATAAAATATTTTATTTTTGGACAAAATACTTTACATCCACAGGCCTCTTTAGTTAAAATGTTTCTTATCCATTAATATAATGCCATTGACATCTCAATTTTGTTGGGAATGGCATATACTACATTTCACATTTAAGTTCTTCACATATATTTTTCCATACATTTTATGTGTTTTTAACATTCAGTAATTAGCATTTTACGGGACAGTATGAAGAATATCCCAAGCACTAAATCATAGAGATCATGGTTTACATTAACCATGCCGCATACTAAAATGGTCTGTATTAGACAGACAGAGAGATAACAGTTTAAAATTTTTGCAATTTTTATTATCTTATGTATTCTTCCTAAAGCTGGTAGCCAAACTTTATTGAACTCCTAATGTAGACAAAAGCAATATAATATTATTGTCACATTAATTTAAATAAATTTGTTACTGTGTATACAAGTGAGTGTTTGTGAATTAGAGAGATATGTATACTTTTGTATATAGTTTTGGTTTGAGGTTTAGAGGTACCCATTTTTAAGTGTTTATGCATATGTTTTAGAATTCCACACTTCAGCATCTTCAAGAACTTGTATACCTCTCATGAAATCTACCCAGTTTTTTTCAGCAATAGAATGATGTGAAAAGATAAAAAAAAACTTGTCCAACAGGCAAAGTCTAACAGTAAAACTAGTCCTCTCTCAAATAAATATTGTTGTCCATGCCTCTGATTTCTTTGTGCTATGTTCTGAAGATATTAGAACATGAGGAGACAGTTGTGGAAAATACAGGTTAGACTTCAGTCAAGACTGTTTTATTTTTCTAACAGGGTGATTGAATAATGAAATGAGTTGCCAGTGGCAGTAGTGGAGCCAGCACTTTATAGGAGTTTAAGAAGGAAATTGATGATTTTCTGGAAAGTAAAGGATAGGTTTAGAGTTATAGTTTACAAAAATAAATAACTTTAAATTCAATATAGAAATGTTCCTAAAGAGAGGAAAAAGATAACAGAGAAGATCAAACTAGCTTAACAAAGATACACAAAAAAATCAGGGATAAATTCATAAGATTAAAAAGTTTAAATTCACAGTTAAACTAGAAGATTTAGTTTAAAAAGAAATGGGAAATACAAAAAGGCTTATGACAAATAATATTAAAACCAACAGCAAGGCTTTTTTAAATATGTTATAGGTAAGCCAAATGTTAAAATGGGGCTTTTAAGAGATGCTGATGGCAAAGTTTTTATCAAAGACTACGAGATGGCCAAGCTATTAAATGTTCTCTTTTTATGAAAGATATTAACAATATTCCAGACCCTGAGCATTCTACGGGAAATATAAAATTTACCATAATTATTTTAAATATTAATCCCTTGGAGATAAGTTGAAAGATATGAAGAGTAAAATTAAAATATCCGTCCCATACAAGTTTTTACCCAAAATTTTTAATGAGCCCAAAGGTCAGATATGTGAGCCTCCCCCTCTCATTTTTGGTAAATCAGTAAAAAGTGGGCAGGTGACTGAGAAGCATGTCTCCAATACTTCAAATGATTTTATTTTAGTAGGAAGTACCAAAGCTTCCAGTTGTTTTTAAAAAATAACTAACATCTGAGTGTTACTTCTTAAAAACGGAACAATGAAAGCATGCTATTTCTCATAGGATAAGACAATATGACAAAAGTAGCCAGTCTATAACATTAACAGTTTAACTTTAAGGGTACTACAAATTATGCTTTTACTAATTAGTTAAGGTAGTAATTCAGTTATATATAATAGATAATTTACATACTAAATACGTCCTCATTTTCGAACCAAAAAATTTTCATTATAAAACTGCTATATTCATATAATTATAAAATAGTAGCATTTTACTGTCACAAGGCTCACAGTCATTGTCACCGAGTGCTACATGTTACACCCCATTATATTTATACTATAGTTATTCTAACTGTTAATTTAATTTGTATTTAAAGATACGAAAGAAATATATTTAGCTTGATATATAATAATACTTAAAACTAAAACCCAGTAAAAGCTAATTTAGCTATCGTTAATTAGGACTACTGAATATTTTATAAATGTACTGTTAAATTCGTTCGGCCATGCGGATGAGAATGACAATGCTACGGTACCTAGACCACCTTCACCGAGTCTCCAGTCCTATTTGAAGACGAGCCGTAAGTTAGGAATGGCATAATGTAACAAGTAAGACTAGCACATTTCGCCGAGAAGGTTTACTTACTTGTTGTCTAGTGCTGTATAATGCATTCCTAATAAATAAAAAGCCAGTATTTCAGAAGCAAAACAAACACCAATGCAAATAAATAAGTTTCAAGTTACTTCCCTAAACAGACAATCAATTATTATGAAATAAACGAGCATTACAACCATCTTTTACATCTCGCTAAAGTTTAGTTACGGTAAACTTCGGGAGTCGGGACTTGATCGATGCTACCATCCTAGTTTTTCTTTTGTATACAACCGCGTTAAGAAACAACAATATAGTTTCAATATTTCGGCAACTCAATTGTCTGTAAAGAGAATTAAATATACATATGTGTTTTGAAAATAAACAAATATTATTTTTGTGATCTTCCGTCTTTACTTTATAGAGCTGTTTCTAAAGGAAACTTTTGAGTAGTTTAGCTAGCGGATATATACATTTTTATAGTTCACTTCCAAACCAAAGTTGTTATAAGTTGAACCACATATTTCGTTAGGTAAATAGTAGTTAAAACATTAATCATATTCTTCTAGAGCTTCAGTTTTTTTTAGTAAAAGATTATATTTTTAACAATAGTTGTTCGTATTGTTTCTTTAACTTTCTAAAATAAAGATAACGTCTATAAAAGAAACTAGCGAAATCTATTCACGAGATACAAGCTACGATTTTGGTCACAAATTTTTTGTTTGTTTGTAATTAAGCACAAAGCTACACAATGGGCTATCTGTGCTCTGACCACCACGGGTATTTAAACCCGGATTCTAGTGTTGTAAGTCCGCAGACATGCCGCTGTGCCACTGGGGGGCTGGTCACAAATTTCACCAATTTTGTGCCGAACCCTTGTTTCTCTGTTTGTTGTTTGGTCAAAAGATCAATTTTGTTTTATCTGGTTTGTATCTAATTTCGCGCGAAGCTACTTGAGGGCTATCTATGCTAGAGGTCCCTAAATTGGAAGTGACAGACTAGAAGGAATGCAGCTAGTCAACACTACCCACCGTCAACTCTCAGGCTACTGTTTTATCATTGAATAGTGGGATTAATCATAACATTATAACTCCCTTTTTTCTGATACGATTTATTTTCTTGTCATTACCAGAACTCTTCAGTTGGGTTGGACAACTATCAACAGCTGGAACAGCTATTAATTTTCATAATTAGTTGACGATACATGTTTAATCACATGTATTAATGAAATTTGTCTAAATTCACGAGCAAGTGTTATGTATGTAGTTGTGACATCCTCATTACATATTTATATATTTTGCATTTATGTTAAAGCTACCAAGGCTATCTGCCGCTGATCCTAATTGTGAATTACTGACAAGGGGGAAAGCAGCTAGTCAGCAACAGCCTACCGCCTGCCCTCCACACTAAAAGACTGGATGTCACTGTTATAACACAACCACAGCTTAAATGACGGATAAAATTTTGTGACATCACATTGATTCGAACCTGGCTCGCCAGCACTGAAATACAGAGCTCTACGACAGGGCCAACCCGTTGGTAAATTAATGCTAAAAAACAATAAACATGCACTCATCCTATTACTCACGTAAAGGTTCCGTACACCAACGTCTAGAAATTCATATAACTTTGGCATTGTATCTTTTGCGGTATATATTTAGCTCAAAATGAAGTAATTCTCTAACTTTGACTGAGTTCGTAAGAATATGATAAAGAGACAAACTGTAAACACAAGGAACAATCTTTATTAAATCAAAGACACAAATACAATGTGTATTGCTTGCTCAGATGCTGGACTGTCACTTTTACTTGGGCTTAATTGTAAGTTGACTATCTTCTTAGAGATCACGTACCAGACTTTTTAAATTTAATGCTCTGTTACGTCTCTGTTCGTTAGTTAATTTTCCGTAAATTCGTTCCGACGAAACTTTAGCGACACAAGTCCTTTCTTAAATAAAACTGGTTTATTCTTTCCGAATATAACTATACGATACACTTGATTTCAACATTCGCGCTAAAACAAACGCTATAACGACGAACGTGCTCAACTTCAATAATACTCGCCTACTGCAGATCAATTACTCACTGTCTACACACACAATATTGTCCCGTCACGTTGTCACCCTCTTTTATATACCAGACTACCCTATATCTAGTAAATGCTAGAGCATTCGCCAAGGTACAGGATAGTT
>NW_013667169.1:258333-259091 GCF_000517525.1 Limulus polyphemus
ACAGTGGCTTCTTCAAGTGGTACGTCTTCAGCAGCATCATTTGTTCTGTTGTCCACTTCGTCCCAACTGAAATGTCCTGGACCGTGATAACGCCAAAGCCTGTTGGCCTGCACCACTTTTGGCTTACCTCGCCAACCACATTTTATCCGGAAAGTCACGTCTGAGAGACGGATCACTATGTCATATGGGCCTTCCCATGGAGAAGACAACTTAGGAGACTTCCCTTTGGTCTTCCTGGGATTATACAACCATACTTTGTCTCCTGGTACAAAGCTGACTTCAGTAGATCTCTTATGATAAGTTAACTTCATCAAGTCAGCAGACGTTTTCAAGTTTGAGCGCACTTGATGGTGGATATCATTCATCCTTTCCGATAACACTTTCACAAACTCTGACACATTCTCAGGCAACTCTTCATAAGGTGGGCGTCCTGTTAACAGATCCACTGGCAACCGAAGTTCCCGACCAAACATCAACTTTGCTGGAGTGTATCCAGTGGTTTCTTGCTCTGCTGTCCTATAGGCCATCAATAGTGGAGGGAGAAAGATATCCCAGTCATCTTGTCGGCTATTACAAAACTTTGCCAATTCCTGTCCTAGTGTCCAGTTGTACTTTTCTACCATCCCATCAGACTGTGGGTGAAGTGGCGTTGTCCTGGTCTTTCGGATGCATTCAAAGTTACGGCCTTGATCTGAATGCAGTTCATATGGCATACCAAATCTAGAGAAGAAGTCACTAACAGCTGAAGCTACAGTTGT
>NW_013667169.1:259934-267048 GCF_000517525.1 Limulus polyphemus
CTGGTTTATTCTTTCCGAATATAACTTTACGATACACTTGATTTCAACATTCGCGCTAAAACAAACGCTACAACGACGAACGTGCTCAACTTCAATAATACTCGCCGACTGCAGATCAATTACTCACTGTCTACACACACAATATTGTCCCGTCACGTTGTCACCCTCTTTTATATACCAGACTACCCTATATCTAGTAAATGCTAGAGCATTCGCCAAGGTACAGGATAGTTCTAGAAACGTGGCGTGAGACTAGTCGTGTGACTTTGCGGACGCAACAGCTCCTTACTTAACAGGTAATGTCAGATTTACCCAGAGCAGTTAGTGCTATTCATTTGACTGGTTATTCTCATTTAAGCATAAAGGAGGTTGTAGCCTCGAGATATCACTTGATCTACCATTGGAGGATCCTGTTATCTACATTATTGCGCAATGTGCAGTATTATAGCCTTAAACCCATATGCAGAACAGATGTTATCTTTAGAGAGTGACAAAGGAACAAAAGCAGGTAAAATAAAATAAACTTCATAGCTTTCTTGACCACATGTTATGTGAAAATTTCACATAGTCAAAACAAGTGATTAATTCCGAAAAAGAAATAAAAATAAGAAAGTAGAAAATGCGTGGTATGTTTTTATATTTCACTAATTCTGCCCTTGGTAAGACAAGTTCATTTCAAGGGGTAACACAGATCTTTGTACAAGTTGGTATGAATTTGGAATTCTTCTCTGCAGTAAATGTCATTTGGAGTAGCTAGATGTGTGCAGCATTTATTTCTGGTATACCACATTTTAATGTTTTTGTATGAATTTGGTCAGTTTAATCAGAGTTCCTTTGTCCTTTCCCTGTGTGGACAGTTAAAGGCTCAAACAGAACTGAGTAACCAGCCAGTTTGTGAAAAGAAAGGCAAACACTTTTCACCATGAATAAAGTTTGTTTTGTCAGGGCCATACTGTGGGTAGTGTGAACATTGCATTTGCATAGGGCTCCAAACGGATTGCCCAATTGACTACAAAATGAATTAATGGGCTGGATTGGGTGCCGAATTTATATGTTGTAGATGGTGACATCAACATCGGTACAGCACTGTGTTCTGTGTTAATTATTTACTTGTGTGCTTGTTTTAATTTACTTCTCGGTTCAGTTTACTCTTTGCAGAATATTCCTTAATCTGCATTATTGATAAACGTTTCAGATTATTTGTAGGATACATGTGTGCTGGAGCAGGCCCGGCAGACCACACAGCATCAACATTTTTTTCCAGTAACTGTAGAGCTTTTTAAACTTTAACTTGCACTTCAATAATTGTTTTTAGGTAACTAGATGGACTTATAGTAGTATGTATGAATCAGTATAACAATGCATAATAAATTACATGTATAATCTGCATGTGTACATGCTTGTGCTTGCTTATAGCTATGGTGAGTGTAAGTGCCAGTGAGCCCCTATTTTTGTGAATCATAAAGAAGTGCTTGCAAATGATTAATACTTTCAATAAATTATGGTAAAATTATCATAAACTTCAATCACAGAGCACCTATTTTTCAAAATTTTCCTGGGGTCATGCCCCAAGACCCCCCCTAGAACTAGCATGCTTTGCACGCTATTTTGAGTTGCCTGACCAATAAAAAAAAAAGTTTCCTCCACCTCTGGGATATAAATGAATCTGAATGACACTAGAAAAAAAATTAGTGCTATGATCAAGATGTGTTATTGAGGAGTTTATTTTAAGCATGCTTCTTCTATTGTTTGACTTTATGAGACCTGTGAAATTCAGTAAACAAGAACATGGAAAAACATAAGTGGTGACTAGATCTATGAGTGCGATAAGGACTAGGGAAAGCACTCTCATAGACTTAGAGCTTTTACTGGTAATGGTGAAAGTAACATTTTGAGTTTTATATCGGTCCTTGGAACCAGGAGGTTGATGGGTGTTTCATCGAGGTGCTGTGTCACAACAATCTCCAATGGGCACTTTCCATGAACTATAGTATAGGCAATAGGCAAGGTTCATGGTGCTTTGAACAGCCTAGAAGTCATAAGACTTTCTGAACACTCTATTGGACACCAAGACACACATTAAGGAGATCAGACATCACAAAGTATTGTTCAAATCAGCCATGGCCGAAGAGAGTGGCGAGATGCGCATGCTGGACAATAGGACAATGTAAAGTGTTCTTTATTCCAATGTCATAAAGCAGAGAAGGCAGCATCTTGTTGTGATCTTCCAAGTCTTGAAGAAAGCCAGAAGTCTTTCAGGCCATTAAGGAATACTAACAAAACACAGAGATCGTGTATAGCAGCTAAAGACACAACGAGATGCGATTATAAAGCGTAGTACAACACATTACATCATCATGAGGGAAATTAATTTGCACATTGCCATGCACTGAGTCATCCCATTGAAGACTTTATGCAAGGATACCTAATTCATAAGGTTTTTGCGACTTCTGAGCCTCCAAAAAAGAAAGACAAAGGCCTCCTCAAGTGAATATAACCTCTGAGTCAGCTGTCCAGTAATGGAGAAGCTAACAGCAAGGGCCTGGTTGCACCATCATTTAAGTACAGCGGTGAGTTGAAGAAGGTAACCTTTCAATGATCAAGGGGGTGGCAAAATAGGCTTGGATATTTTTCCTAAATGTTTCAAGTAAGTTGTTGTTTGGATCGAACGGATTCAATGACAGGTGTTGCAGTATCTAATACTGAATACAGGCGGTCCCACAATCAGTGCCTTAGAGCATTTGCATGAGGAACAATTCGACGAGCGGGAACTTAAACAGTAGCAATATCTTTATTCTCCGCAATATAACTGTATATCTTATTATTGTATATTTTGGTAATTATGGGAAACAAGCCAAAACGCCGAATATTCAATTTACAATCTTTGTCTTGTAAAGTTTTGTTGTGTTCTGAGTTTTGTTCAAACTGATCTATTTACTATAGCTACTGCAGTAACGATATATGGGTTATTCTTTAAAGTATTTTTATTTTTCAATATATTGGAAAGTTTAATATGAATTTGGTTTGCATTTGGATAGTTAAGTTAGAATGTTAAGTTTGACCTGGATCAGTCGACTAGTTTAGGAGGAGATCCGTTTACAGACAGACAGAAAGTTTTCCTTGATGCCGCTTAATATGCTTATGCTTATGGCTTAATATGCATAGCGCATAAGAGAATAACTCCGATTATTACACTGCACTTTCGACCCTGTTGAGAACTGAGCAATTCACAGGGCCAAGTTTAAAATTTAAAGATGAGAACCAAATGAGAGCTTGGCTGCTTATGTAGGGAATTTAAAGAGGTAGCATGGGAAGGCATTCCTTAGCATGTCTCCAATGGACTATGATGAGATATTCATCAACAAGTACATAAAGGAGATGATGAATTAATTCACGTGGCACAACATGGACATAAAAAACATATAATTTCTCATGATCAAATACAACTGCATATTGGAGCAGAAGATTAAACCAGCAACAGCAATATCTGCAGCTGTAAGCTCATTTCTGAGACAGCCTCTGGGGCCTGTGGTGACAGCAAGGCTCATAAGAAACATTTATCACTGGTTCCACTTGTTTCTATGTTGCAAGACATCATGATGCAGCCACCGTGGTTCTCTATGGGACAACGAGGCTTCCCTAGTCTAATTGGCATGGTTGTGCTACAAATGCAGCAAGGGCTGGGCTCTCAAAGGCACCAAGAATGGGATGAAAGGGGCTCTATTTTAATTAATGTTTAATGACTATCAATACCCTATTGACAGACAGGACGATAGGATATGCATATGTTTCACACCAACACTGTAACAAGTACATGAAGTTAGACAATGAGCAATGGATACTGCATCATCTACTGAATTAAACTACAAGAGCCTGAGTAGGATTTGGCCACCAACTTGTGCTAGAGCAGTGATATGGTGGCCGGTCCAGAGAACACGGACTTTGCATCACATGATATGAGTCAATAAGGATAGATGGGCATGAGGCTGAGTTTTTAATGGATATCGGTGCAACCACAGTCTTATTTGACCTTGCCATGTAACAGTTACTCTGTGTAAAATAATCATTTTGACCAATTAGCACAAATTTCATTTTGGTGAATGGTAACAAACTAGGCATGAATGGAGAGGTGTGTCTCCAACTTCATATTGGTAAATATCACACACCAAGTGAATATAGATGTCTTTTATCTTGGATAAGACATTGTTGGAGTTGATTCTAATGACAAAAAGAAAAAGAAAGAAACACTGTGGCCTACTTCTGAAATTTCAAATCAGAGGGTACATTGTGTTCAAGCCCCAATTGTGTTAGATGTGCTTAATCTTCTGGCAGGAATACTACATTACAAAACGAAAGAAAACCTCTCCAAAACTTGGATGCTCTTGAAGATTAGCCAGGATATGAAAGGAGGACGTAATGGGATATGTCCCCATAAAATTCCTGTCCCCTCTATACTCACAACCACCCGGCACGATGCCACAATTGCAACAATAACTAATGAAGCAGTTAAAACGAGCCAGCTGATTCGTGGACCTTTTCCATCACTGCTGAGAATTATTTTTAAGTTTTTCGTTTTATTCTTTGTTTGTTTTGTTCCAGCTTAATTTCCATATTTAAAGGGTTTATTTTTATGTTGTATATAAATTTCAGTATATTTTGAGTCTCATTTTCTTTTAAATAAAATGAAATATGGAGCAACAATTAAAATACCAAACACATATTTTATGAAAAAAAATCATAAATAAAATAACCTTTAAAGAAATACACACATTTACCATATATACACAGGATTCTAACACTAACTCAAATGTCAACTATAATTGTCACATAATAATTAAAATATGTTTAAAGTAATGGGTCTTCTTTGTTATAATATTCATTTTCTTATTCGTACGTTTCTTTGTTAAAGGGATTTTATTGAACATAGTTGTATATTTCAAATTTAAGAGTTTTCCTTGTGTTTTTATAATGTGAGTTGACTCCGTTTATTGTTGTAAAATTGAATATTTTGTTCTGATGAATTTTATTTTTGTGATTGTAATACACTTTTGATTTGTTGTTAAAGGATTTTATTTGTTTTGCGAATTCGTTGTTAAAGAGCACACACATATTTATGAAAATACATAAATATGTAGTTATATATATTTTGTTCAAGAACTGAATTATGTATTTACAAGCTAACGTTACCCATTTAGCTAAGTAATGCCAGTCTGGAACATCATCTTGAGTGATTAGGTCTGCTTTGAAATAAGTCTTGAAAAGTTGAGCCAGACTTATTAATTCACCACTTCAGTAAAGGCGCCCGTCCAACGTCCATAAGATGAAGTACACATGGTTCTGATTTGTATTTTGTTAGAATAAATATTGTTTTCTGTTGTTTGTCTCACTTTGTGTCCAGTACGTCTATTTATTAGCAAAGACTCATTAGTCAGTATTTCTTGGAAATTTATCTTGCCGAACCTCTCGTTATATAGCGGACCTACCTAGTTTACTCTTTCGGGAAATCAACTTACCTGAAGATAATGTTACGTCTCCGTTTGTTAGTTAATTTTCCGTAAATTCGTTCCGACGAAACTTTAGCGACACAAGTCCTTTCTTAAATAAAACTGGTTTATTCTTTCCGAATACAACTTTACGATACACTTAATTTCAACAGTCGCTCTATAACAACGCTATAACACACGTCTCACGTGGCCAACAATATTTTATCCGCATACATTCAATTACTCATTACCCCCGCGTCGCTTCGTGGCCAGTCTTATATATACAAGACTACACTATATCTAGTAATCTCCCGACAAGTCACGAAGGTTCGAGAAGGATGTGGCGTGATACTAATCACGTGACCTCACTGACGCAACACTGCCCCTCCTTAGTATTGTTCGTCCCGAACAATAGCCACTAACGTTAAACCGATAACAATTAACAATAACTTAATTAAATGTACAGAATTACAAACACAAAATTACAATTCAACAAAGTCTCTTAATTTTACAGGACGTATCTTCTTCCGTATTGGTCTCCGTCTCGTTGGCTTCTGTTCACATGGGGTTCATCTGCTTCATCAGGAAATGTCCTATCGTCGATAACAGTCACATCAGTGGTAGTAACTTCATCAAGAGCTTCACCGTTTCCCTTCTCAAAACTGAGTAGAGTTTTGTTCTTTGACAGTGGCTTATTCAGGTGGCACGTCTTCAGCAGCGTCATTTGTTCTGTTGTCCACTTCGTCCCAACTGAAATGTCCTGGACCGTGATAATGCCAAAGCCTGTTGGCATGCACCACTTTTGGCTTACCTCGCCGACCACATTTTACCCAGAAAGTCACGTCTGAGAGACGATCCACTATGTCATATGGGCCTTCCCATGGATAAGACAACTTAGAAGACTTCCCTTTGGTCTTCCTGGGATTATACAACCACACCTTGTCTCCTGGTTCAAAGCTGACTTCAGTAGATCTCTTATCATAAGATAGCTTCATCGATTCAGCAGACGTTTTCAAGTTTGAACCTACTTGTTGGTGAATATCATCCATCCTTTCCGATAACACTTTCACAATCTCTGACACATTTTCAGGCAACTCTTCATAAGGTGGGCGTCCCTTACGCTTGGGTCCCCTTTTAGCACTACATGTACTGCATGTCCTGCACCATTCTTCCACATCTCGCCTCATATATATCCAGTAAAATCTTTGTCGTAGGTGACTCCATGTCTTCTTAATTCCGAGAGGTCCTCCTGTTAAAGTATCATGGGATTGATGCAGCACAACTTCCCGTAACTTTCTCGGTATAACTGTTTGCCAAGTCGTCAATTTCCCATCTGTAGTTCCCATCTCCGGAGAAGAATACCATCGTCAAGCTTTAACTGGTCCCATTGTGCCCAATAGTTCTTTGTCACAGGGCTTAGACTAGACACCTTCTCCCAAGCAGGGCGCAAAACACTTGCTTTTAGGAAATCGATTAATAGCTTCAAATCTTGGTCTTTCTCCTGTTCTGCTTTTATATCTATATTTGGTTCCACTTCACCATCATCACCTCAGTCGGCTTGACTTTAGCTTGATTGCATCTAATTAGTTCAACCTCTCTTTTAACAGTTACCGGAACTTGGCCTTTGTTAT
>NW_013667170.1:0-14133 GCF_000517525.1 Limulus polyphemus
CTGCCACAGTTGCAGGTTTTCTTGGAACTGCTGTAATCTCTCTTCTTGTTTATTCTCTCGTTCTTCTTGTTTATTTTCTTTTTCCTCTAACAACTGCTGTAATTTCTCTTCTTGTTGATTTTCTTTCTCCTCCAATAGCTGTTGTAATCTCTCCTCTTGTTTTTTTTTTTTTTGCTGTTCGAGCTGCCACTGTTGCAGGTTTTCTTGCAACTGCTGTAATCTCTCTTCTTGTTTATTCTCTCGTTCTTCTTGTTTCTTTTCTTTTTCCTCCAACAACTGCTGTACTCTCTCTTCTTGTTTAATTTCTCTCTTCTTGTTTATTTTCTTTCTCCTCCAATAGATGTTGTAATCTCTCTTGTTTATTTTGCTGTTCGAGCTGCCACTGTTGCAGGTTTTCTTGCAACTGCTGTAATCTCTCTTCTTGTTTATTCTCTCGTTCTTCTTGTTTCTTTTCTTTTTCCTCTAACAACTGTTGTAATTTCTCTTCCCGTTCTTCTTGTTTCTTTTGCTGTTCTTGTATTGCTGCCATTAAGTCTGCTAGGATGTAGTTTGATTTGCCGCCTCTCGTTTCCATTTTTTTTTATCCCACTCTCTGACACCAATTTGTTACGTCTCCGTTTGTTAATTAATTTTCCGTAACTTCGTTCCGACGAAACTTTAGCGTCACAAGTACTTACTTAATAAAACTGGTTTATTCTTTCCGAATATAACTTTACAATACACTTAATTTCAACATTCGCGCTAAAACAAACACTATAACGAACGAACGTTAACTTCAACAATACCCTGTGACTCACTACCTACACAACGTCCCGCCACGCTGTCACCATCCTATATATATACCAGACTACCCCCCAATCTGGGAAGGTTCGAGAAAGAAGTGGCGTGACACTAGTCACGTGACCTCGCTGACGCAACAGAACTAAAACAAGACACATATCATACCATTAAAAAAGTGAACGGATTTAGAAATGCGAGATATCCCAATACACTAGTCTTGTGTGTTCTTTTTGGGATTACTGACCATTATGTAACTAAATATGTGCTGTTGAATAATGATGCATCTTTGGAACCTGCATGTGTATATCATTCCTAATAACAAATATGATAAATTTTCTTTTTGTAGTTGTAGGAGGCACTTTTTAGTTTCCTTATATGAGGAATATATAGTCTAGTATGATTAATAGAATACTAGAAAACCTATTTGAAACTGCTAGTGGCATTTTAGGATAAACGCCAGTAACAGCCATTTTTAAAACTATTTCTGAACCTAATGAATCTCAACCTCCGTGTGATATTTAGCCATGGTATATAATTTACAGTTATAGATATAACTTATAGGGTTTAAAATGGTAACAGTACATACTATCTGATAACAAATTATTTTTGCAATGACACTTTTTTGAACCTTGAAGGCTTGGCATGGCCAGCTGGTTAGGGCGCTCAACTCGCCATCTGAGGGTCGAGGTCGAATTTCCGTCCCACCAAACATGCTCGCCCTTGATGGCATTATAATGTGACGAAAAATCCCACTATTCGTTGGTAAAAGAGTAGCCCAAGTGTTGGTGGTGGGTGGTGATGACTAACTGTCTTCCCTATAGTCTATCACTATTAAATTAGAGACGGCTAGCGCAGATAGCTCTCGTGTAGCTTTGCGCGAAATTAAAAAAAACAAACCGAACCTTGAGTTGAGGTGCTTCAAAGTATTCAAAAGTAAACGATTACATAATTTTTTTCTCTACGTTTACTTTACAATGTGCATTTACAATATAACTTGATAACCTGATTGGCTGTTTAATTCCAATGCTAGTCTGCGTTACTGACCAACCTACTGCATTCTACATAAGTTGAAGGTGTTTATAAATGTATGTTTCATGTCGGGATTCATCAACCGTACAATCAAATTAATAATGTCCTAGCCTATAGACCCTGTAGGGGAGAGCCAACATAAGTTCCAGCGAATATACTTGATATTTCGCGTTCCGTACTGCAGGTACACCCAGCAATCACCTCTATGGCTTGAATCTAAGCCCCAATATATATATATCTATATTTTCGTTGTAAAGAACATCCTTTTTCAAGGGCTGAGACACATTAATTAGTGATTACAAAATTATATATAATATTGTTACGACAGCGGAAGTCGCGTGACACTGGGTGCATGCGCGCTGGAGTTTCTAGAATTATCGGGAAACCCCGCGAATATACAAGTGTTTGCTAGACGCCCTCTTTTTTACTATATAAGCCTGGCAAAAAAAGTCAGCGAGATAGGCAGATAGATTGAAGAGATATAGATAGATCGGGTAGATTGATAATTGAGTCAAGTGAACAGTAGGCACCGTAAGTAAAGTGTGTGAATCACTCTGATTTATAGCGTGTATTCTAAAGCTTGTTTAAAGTGACTGTGGAAATTCTGTGTATTACTAAAAGTTGTATCGAGAAAGAATAAACTGGTTTAGTCAAGTAAGGACTTGTATCGCTGAAGTTCCTCGGAAATAATTTCTACCGGAAATTAACAAACAAGGAGATACGTAACAATATATATTATGCTCAACAAAATAATTTTTGTAATGGTATTATGATAATTAAGAGCTTTAAACGAAATCTAAAGTCGAAGTCAGTGCTACTATACCAGCTCTAACCAAGCAGACATTTATTTGACATTTACTCAGTGACGTGGGTGAAGGAGACACTGAAAATAGTGGAGAAAACGTAAGTAAGAGTCTTTTGCATTAATCATAATTATTGTGTAACTGATTATTCGCTATTATTAAGACCTATACACTCGATGATTCACTGATAGATCGTAGAAATTTTCTAGAATTGCTCATTCTACTAAGTAAATATGATCCACTATTGAGGAGGCATTTAGAGAAAGTAGTGAAAAAGTCAGATGACACACAAATCTCGAAGTAAAGGTCGTGGTAGTTCTTTAACACTGATATCCAAAACGATCATGAACAATGTCATAACAGTTATTTCATCATTAATAAAGTCATAATTATAAGTTTTCAAATTTGTTTTGTGTATTCGTAATTACTGAATGTGTATTTCTATATATAATTATACGTGTGTTACGGTGTGCATAACTTGAGTATTTGTGACTTTGTGTACTATGTTATAAAAACGACAAATTTGTAACGCGGCCAAATGGGCAGATTTTAGGTATTTGCTCGGGGCATTCTGGGCTCCCAGTCCGCCCCTGCCTTCATGTTTACACATATGATAATTCTATAACTTTAAGACAAAATACATCAATTAAACTACAAATTAACGATAAATACACCATGTTTAGTCTATGTATATGCCCATAACAATTAGTGGCTTCTTTGCACAATGCCCGCAGACGGCTCAACGGTAAGTCTGAGGGTTTATAAAGCTAAAACTCGGTTTAGATACCTGCAGTAAGCACAGCACAGATAGCTCATTGTATAGCTTTGTTCTTAACAACAAACAAGCCAAAACAAATCTTTGCACAGTAAACGTTCTCATCGTGTAGGAACTGTCAAGGTTTATACAAGCTTCACTGCAATATAAATTAATTTTACATAATTCTCAGTGTTTAATATTCCGTGGTCGAATGACATGTTTTTATTTCAGCTTATCTCAATGGAATGACTTTAAATAAACATAACAATAACAAATCGTATCTTTAGGCTTTGAAAGTGTTGACGATGCCTTATTGGTCTTTTCTTATGTCATGGTCTTATAGAGTAACAGATAGTAGGTGGAATTTTTGTTGCAACATTTAATGTTAGAATAACCTTTGATGTACTAGTTTCGATGAAGAGCAAGCTAATATTTCATCAATAGAGGTTACACTCTCTGACATATGTACATGCAGCATAACAATGCTTCTGCTACTTCACCTTTTATCAGTAAGTTCATTTTCTCCAAGTCATGTGTTTTCAGGTCATAATGCCACACTAATGCAATGCTGAAAATAGTTAGAGACCTTCAAAGTCATATATATTCTACCTATAACAAGGCACAGCTTCTGTTGTTGAATAATGTTAATGCCATCCTACATATTATATTTATGCAAAATAAGAGCCAAGTGACCAATCATGCTATTTGATATGCTAACACCTTTATTGGAGTTCATATCCACAGTATTGTATCTTTGCAGTCCAGTGATACAAGAATAATTTTGCTAATAAAGAACATCAAAGCAAGTCATACATTGATGTGAAAAGCTTGAAATGAATGAAATACATTTCACTCCTCCATCAAAGTTTCTCCCATTTCACCAGTACTGCTTGGGGCATTTCGTACATGCTCAATCAGATTTAATCCGATAAGCTTGCTAGACACATTCTTTTTCCAGAAAGGTGTTAAACAGTTGAGCACAGTAGGGATATTTTTCTGAAGTCATCAATAATAAGAAAGCTTTGGCCTACTGCATTTGCATTTGATTACATTAATTATTGTAAGATTGAATCCTTATATCGTGTTGCAGTTATACTGACATGTTGTAGCACATCACCAATACTGATCCCTGCCCAAACCAGTATGCTATCACAGCCATGTTCGTGTCATTCCTCCGTGAAATTATGGTTGGATCTGATTCTGGACACTCACCATATGTACATACATCTCATAGCTGGCTACAGTGCAATGTGAGAAAAACATCCACCCACATGTGTTTACACTACTGAAGTTGGTCTGATTTGTGGTGATGCTATAGTGAAGCCAAGCAATTGGACACCTGGCATAAAGGCTAACATATAAAACCTGTTTCTGACCATTTGCATTAAGATATATTGCTCAGTTGCTGTTATGTACTGCAGACTATATTGTAGAGCCGAGGTCTACTGATTGCTTCGAGCCCATATTTCTTAATAGCAGTCTTTCAGGTTTCCGGTGAACTGTAATGGTTGTCTAAAAATCAGTTCACATCGTCTAACCACACTTTCAGAGACTTGTAACCATCCTGCAGCGACTCTTGGATGACTAGTTTCTAGTCAATTCATAGACCACAACATCATGGAAATGTCCAAGTATCTTTGTTTCGACCCTGGCATATTCCACTAACAATCTAGATCTCTTTACACAACCTGCTGCTGTTCAAATTGTTAACTGAACTCCATGTTTCTATACAACTGAAATGTGCATATCAAATTACATAACAGGCCATCTAACTTCTTTTTTAAAAAAATAAAATCTGCTCAAAAGTGCCATTGATCTTATTTAAGGAGAAGGAAGACATCAAAATCGCTACATTGTCTTTCAGAGAATCAGCATTACAAAGACATGATGTGCATATCGCTAGATACATGTCGGTCTCTTCATCTGTGACGCTAGTTGTGACATATCAGGAAAGTTTTTGCAATACTAGATTTGTACTGAGTCATCGAAATAAAATTCAACAGTAAAAATCTTGTCGTTTACGGCACACGAAAGAATTCTTGTCATAGGAATCTGGCAGAAATCTGCCTTGATTTGTTCCCAATGCCAGAAAACTTGCCAAGATGTTGCTTCGAAGTGGTACATGAGGTTCTGTCATAATACAAATGCATCAGACATCATTAAACGTCCCTCTTTTCCAGTGATCTTTAATAAATCCCATTTAGGACCTATTAAACACTAAATATTTTTAGCATTCCTTGCTCTCATTTGCAGCGCACTCTAAGGTTTACACTATGATTTTGAATGGTGTATTTGCAAATATCATAAATCAAACTTTAAGTTCTATTTTAAAAACATGCAAAATTTAAAAATAAAACCATACAAACTACAGATATTTAACTTTCCTTTGTCAGTTGAAATACGTCAATTTTATTTGACTTGTGTGCAGAATGAGTTTTGAATTTGTATTTATAGCTAAGCTACTAAGGTTATCTGCCATTGTATATAACTCTGAACTATTATCCAATGGGAAGGCAGCCAGTCAACATCACCCAACCATCTACATTCCACGATAAGGGATTGATTGTCACATTTGAAAACTTAAAGTGCGTGGAATATTTTGTGCTCACAGTAGCACAATGGTATGTCTGCGAAATAAGAACGCTAGAAACCGAGTTTCGATACTCTTAGAGGGAAGAGCAAAGATAGTCAATTGTTTAGCTTTGTGCTTAACTTCGAACAAACAAACAATATTTAGTTTTATTGTACATATTCGAACCCGACTCGTCAATTCAGAAAGCCGGAGATCTACCATAGCGCCAACTCGTGCACTGAAGTTTCTGAATAAATATATATTAACCAAATTGTAGATTGATTTTAATTTTTGTTAAAGATATTGCTAGAATTAGTTTTATAGGGCGAATTACCACTTAGTGATGTAAAACATTGTCGATTACTCTAGTATAAGATAACTGATGATTTTCGTATTTCTGAGTTAAGTTAAGAAACTGATTTTTTTATGTAGTATTTATATTCTTCAGTAATTGATTTATGAATAAGTACATCTGAATTTGGATAAAAGTAAATCACTATTTTTTTTTAAAAATTGATGGCTTAAATACAGGCGTACTAATTTATACTAGTTTGTTCAGATTTAGTTTGGATTTTGCAGAAAATTTGGTAGATATATCACTCTCTTCTACGATTGTTTGTTTGTTTGTAATTAAGGACAAAGCTATACAATGGGCTATCTGTGCTCTGCCCACCACCGGTATAGAAACCCGGATTCTAGCGTTGTAAGTCAGCAGATATAGTGCTGTGCCAATGGGGGGCTCTCTTCTACGATCTCAACATTTGTTTATAGTATACGTTTATGACAACCCCTAAAGTTATCTTTCAGCCTTGATTCTTAGGTGCTTGAAGACATATTTGCATTTTTTCAAAAGCTGAATTGTTGAATGCCCTTAAAATAACTATACTTAATTGTCTGAAGATGTCTGCAGAACAACAAAGTGAAAGTTGGTTGAGTCAATAAGAACTAGTTTGGGTAAAAACACTGCCAATAACTTTAATGGAAAAAATAGTACTGTAGAACACTTCCAGCTATTATAGTTATATATATATAAACATACACGTAATTTTCATGTTTGGTGTAACTTTTGTATTTCATTTTAATAGCGTTCCAACCCTAGGAAGAAATGAAGGAAAGTAATAATGTCACGAGATAGGTTCTTCATGGAAACAAACTTTGTAAGGTGGTCTTAAATGATAAGTAAAAATAGTTGTAATCGATGACGATTTATAAAATGGTAAGGCATAGAATGTAGAAGTGTTTATTGATTTGGGGTGACTTCAACATATCTCTCGTATTTTCTGGAGACTTATGTGATAAATTTGGTATCATTTTATAGCTTAAGCTACGCGTCGTTTAGTTTTACTAGATTTTTTTTTCTATTTGATTTATGTTAATATAGTAAAGCATATATTAATTTTGGTCTCCAAAATATGACTCCAAATATGTTAATTAAATTGTAATATGGTTTTGTTCGGCCATACGCCCTCTCAGCCAATAGAAGACAAGTTTTATTGTTTCCTCTGGCCACTGTGGTATAAATAGAATAGTGAATAAGAGAAGTACAAATTAGAGCTTTAAAGAGAATTTATAACTTTGATTGCAAACGGAAGCATTTACATTTAACTCTGCTTTTTCTTATTTCTGTATTTCCTTAACACAAATTCTACATTGTATATAATATACACGATCTTTATGAAGTCTAAAAGTTTAAATGTTATAGTAAAATAATCATTGGTAATAATACAGGTTTATCATAGCTCGAAATCTGTATGAACCCTGCCTTTTTTTAAACTCATTTGTTTGAAAATCTTCTTTCTTCATTACATAACACACCAGCAACTGAGAAATGAAGTGGGTATTCATGCTATTCCATTTGAAGACATTTCACTCAAGTGACTGGGCTATTGATTTCCCTGTCATTGAACTGTTGAAACAGGCACTGGGAACTTCCATCTTCTACACTAGCTAACTTATGGAAAGCAGCAGCGAGGAGGGGTATGCTTTTGACATGACAACCCAATGACGGAATCTTTTGCAATGAAAATTATGATGCATAGCTATTGAAAACACGTTCGTCAGATAGAGCATGACCGAACGAGGCGAGATGTACTGTAACGACGTGGTGAGGCTCCCAAATCGCTTGAATATAACATACTCAATGTATGTAAAACTCCTGACTTATATAGCGTTTCTTCTAAGATTTTGTGTAGCGCAAAGCTAAACGAGGGCTATCTGCACTACCCGTCCCTAATTTAGCAGTGAATTACTAGAGGGCTTCTCTTTTTACCAACGAATAGTGGGATTGACCGTCACATTATAACTTCTCCACGACTGAAAGGGCGAGTATATTTGGTTGGACAGAGATTCGAACCCGCGATCCTCAGATTGCGAGTTGAGCGTCCTAACCACCTGGCCATGCTAGACGTAATAGAATTGGGAAAGCACCAATTTTATCTCATAACTGCTTTTGTTAGTAGCCTTTACGATCAATTAAATCTAATTATTAATTAGTTACTAATATTTTTCTATTTTAATTTTTATTACTTATTATTAACTAGCTTTATCCTACGTTTCAGCTGCTAATCTACTATCGTCTTCAGAGAACTTCTGAAAAGGAATATTTCTATGTTGGTAGTTGTCGGGATTCGAACTTGGATGTTTTGTGTTTTGTTTATAGAAATGCTTGTGTGCTATCCACTTGAAACGCTTTAGCTTTACATACCTATTATTCCCTTGAAACGAAAAATAATAATATTGATTTTATTTTCGTTTACATAGCAGAAATAAATCATAACAAGCGAAAAATGTTTTTGATTAAGTGTGTATTTGATATTTTCAATCCCAACTGCACCTGATGAGACATTTGGGGATAAATGGTTACATCAAAGACCTAAGGCTCAGGCATAACCATTCGTAATTTAGAATTGAAGAGGCAGAACAACCAAACAGCGGTACTCACTGGTTGTACAAACAACTTAAAAGTCTCAGAAAAGTGAATACATAGTATAATAACGAAAATTTATAAATGACATAGTATACTATTAGCTGACAAGATTATAAAGATGATAAAACGAAGTTTCTTAAATTGATTTTTGATATTACTAAGGCCAGAAAATGGTTAAAACTGAATTTCTAACAGCACATAGAATAAAGTACTTAGAGAGGTCTGAGCTAGTCGGTTAATAGTATCAAATACAAGTTATTTTAATAATGAGCTTGAAAGTTTCATGGTTAATATTCAGAAATAAAAACAAAAGTTAAGAATGAAAATGTACTCAAACACAGTAAACAGAAGTGAAAGAATTTGACTGTAAGACTGTACAGGTAATTGGAGACTTTTCAATAAGAAAATATTGAATGTTTTCCTTTATTTTTATGGAGTTCGTCGTAATGTTTGCCATCAGAAAATAAAGTTTTCGCTTTGGAAATTCTTTATGTAACTAGGTAGATAAAGTGGTTCGGGAATCCAGGATTTTCTTTCCCTGGCCAATATATCTTTTTCTGCATTAGAAAATAATGATAGATAGATAGTCTTAAACCCTTCAAGTCTCTGTTCTACGACAGATTTATGTATAGAACAAGAACACTTTTGTAATACTTGGTAATTCTGAGTATGCGGATTAGTTATTTATGATTAAAATAAGAACAATGGTATTAGATACGACCATGGAACATTAACAAGATCATCAGCTTGTATTTTTTAGAATACTGCGAGATTACATTATGTAATTTAATGTGATATTTTTCATTAAATATTAAAGGTAGGCCTTTATTTTAATTTATTATTTTTATGCTATAATTTTTTGAGAAAAACTTATCAAAATAGCAAGACTTCGTGCATGCATGGTCACACGTATTCGCATAATTTACTAACTAAAGAACTATATATTATTGAAAAAAAAAAGCTTTTCTAGTATAAATATTTTCCTATTTTCAACATTACTCATTTTACATGTTAATAGCTTTACAAGAAAGCATTCCTAAAAAGCTGAAAACTGTAATTATTTGCAGTATTATCTGAAACTAATAAAAGAATGCTATATGTAACAAAATAACAAAAAACGTATGTAAGTTAACATATTTACAGATCGTAGCCTCGTATTCGGCTAAAATGTATTTTGACTCCTAAATACACATTCATTTTTCTCAGGTTTACAAACAGAATACCACAGCTTAAAACAAATGATGTTCGAAATCGAAAATGAATATGATTTACCTATAAAAAGAAACACACAAACATAATGAACATATTATTTGTTTCATTCTAAAGTGTCATTTTAGCCGTTTATAATGTTGTTATAAGTAGCTTATAAATCATGTCACTAGGTGGCTCTACATGTAAACATAATGAACATATTACTTGTTTCATTCTAAAGTGCCATCTTAGCCGTTTATAAAGTTTTTACAACTAGCTTATAAATCATGTCACCAGATGGATCTACATTTGCTTGAGCATACACACTAAGCATGATAAAGTGAGGAACAGAGAGTTAGCTAGTTTGGAAAGCCAAGATAAAATTGAAGAAAAATTTGGAAAACAAATAAATGCATTACTTAAAAATACAAAGATAAGACCAGAGTGCGTTTCCTTTGCTATGTACTTCATAAAGTAGCGTTCTAAATGTTGGATACATGCTACAGCAGCAGCAGTTAAAGTTTCTTCATTTTATGGTAATTATACACTGTTTGGTTGGTTTATATGAAAACAACGTTGGGCTATCTCCTGTGTCTACAGCGGGGAATCGAACACCGGGTTTTCGGGTTGTAAGTCCATAAACTTACCGCTGACCCACTGTGAGACATTGAAACCATTCTAAAGTTTTAACTCTAATCAGTACAGAATGAAGTCTATGTGAAAGAAAACATGTTAGTTAACAAATTGATTTAGTAAGAAATTAGTTATTAAAGAAGCTGGGGAAATTATTGCTATTTTGAAGTATGATAGATAATGCCTGCAGATGCTCTTTGGCTCTTTTAAGTTTGTTTGTTTCTTTTATTTGCTAAGGTTGTTGTCCTTTACAAAAGAAAATAATTAGAACTGTAAAATTAATAGTCTAATTAAGTGTCCTGAGATGTTCAGCTACTTTATTATAGGTTTGTGCCTGTGTCAATAAATCCTTTATTCAGTTTTACAACAAGTAGGTGTTTACAATTCCATAGTTTTAATATATCACAATTTTCAAAAGTAGACATTACAGTTAATATCAGACTATTTAAGACGAGTTAATGAAAATAATTTTTCGGTTTTATTCATTATTAATACGTAACTAATTTCTTCATGTAGCATCAAATAATGCGAATTTTTAGACTTAGTTCAAGTTTAATATTTGTATGTATATAACATATTGTTACGACAGCGGAAGTCACGTGGACCTAATCAGCCCCAGACAACAGGAAGCCCTTTCCAGACCCTGCAGTTAAACCCTAATGCAGACATATTCAGTCCTGCCAGAAGTCACATTCCAGACACGAGTGTCAACAATAGGGATGATCTAGTACGATGGAAACCACAGGAATTCGATGGGAAGTCACCATGGGAAGCATATAGAGCACAAATTGAGTTCCTGGCAGAAATGAATGGGTGGACAGAGGAACAGAAAGCAGTGTACCTGGCAACAATTATTATATCCCCACCGCTGAAAGCGAGGAGTGAGTTCAGCGTCATTTCGCGGCTCGAGTCTTGGACCTTCCGATATGTAGACTGGTAAGTTAATCACTATGCGCTATGTCCAGTTCGTACTTTATTTAATAAAGTAGATATTTCAAGCATTGTTTATTTTAGTTTCACACTACACCTGGATAAAATTCCCTCCTTTATCTGATCTATTAAAATATATAATAATGCTAGTTTTTCACATATCTTTAGCTTAATATATTTGAAGTTAAAGGAAAGTCATTTTTCCTTCTAAATACGGCTTCTTTGTTGTCAAGCGCAAAACTACACAATTGTCTATGTTTGTTGTACTCACCACGAATATCGAATCGTGATGTTTAGTGTTATAAGTTCTCAGATTTACTGCTGAGCCACCAGGGGGCTTTTTACATACGATCCTATCCTACTCATGTAAATTACACTCTTGTCCATTATTATCTCCTGGAGGGACAGCGGTAAGTCTGCGGATTTACAACTCTAAAATCAGGGGTTCGATTTCCCTCGGGGGAAGCAGCAGAGAACCCGATGTGGCTTTTCTACGAAACCCACACACTCGTCCAGTTTTTTCTTGTATTCGAAAATTATATCACTGTATACCAAGCTTGCGTACGGGGGAAACATCTAATATTGATATATATATATATGTAAATTAAAAATAAATAAATATTTTTAGAGGTTCCAGCTTCCCTAACTGTTTGATAGACTAAATTAGATTAAGTAGCTTCAGACATTATTCTTTTACTATATTTTACACAAAAGTACAACTTTTCTACACTTTCAAATTGGAATTTGTTTGTTTCAGAAATTCGTAAAGAGCTATAGAAGTGTAATTTTAACTAATAAGGTAGAGGAAAGGCAGTTAGTCAAGAGTCCCACCCCCCTCCAAATCTTGTTCTATTCTAGTTGGATTTGACCGTCACTCTTATAACACACCAATGACTACAAAGTGCGGAACACGATTTTGCAACAGCGGCAACGTTAACCATGGACGTGCCACAAGGTCACGCCTAGTCTATTCAAGTTAGAAAGGTTTACATAAAGTTACGTCCTTTAAGCCTTAATTATGAATAACATTACTTGTACGTCGCAATTAAACATTTCACATAATTAGAGTTTTTGTATGCAGAATAGTATCAATAAAAATACAACTTAAATATGTCTGATTCACTTTTCTTGCATTACCACACGTTATCGTACTATTCCCTATGTTAGCTACTTTGATAATTGAAAAGAGCTGGTTGATTATATTCTTTTCGTTTGCATATCAATTTGTTTTTAGCTAAAGCTTATGGAGTAAAATAGGCTTGTTTATCCGTTATTATTTTTTATATGTGTTAATAACTTTAGAACATTTTTTTATGTTTATATGCAAAAATGCTAGTAACGAACAACTTCTACCGATTTTCTTTCGTTGACATCTTAGTTAATTTGGCTAATTTGATATAAGAAACAACAACAACAAAAAAAGCTGTTACAGTCATATATGAATAGCGTACATGTGGATGCAAAGTTATGGCCTACTCACTACTTGATTGGGCTGCGTAGTGTATGTGAGCTGTTCAAAAAGGACATAAAATTTTCAATTCAGAAAGCAATCAACTTCTTCTTCATTTTTTTAAATAACTTCCACAATGCAAATATTAAATTTTCTTCTGCTTTAAAGACTTCATATGTTAACGACTTTCATGAATATAAAATAATAATTTATTGTTACTGTGTGTTTTCCTCGTTGTATTTTTTTCTACAAAAAAAAAGAAGGAGAAAGATATTCATCCTATTACTTTGAATTTTATCATCCTAAACTAAAATCAAAATTTACAAGTTCCATATATTTCTAAAGTACGTGTATACAGTAATGAGTTACGATATTATTTTTATCGATCAGATTTGACTAGGAATAGAAACTACGTCTTATGTACTTAAGTTTGTAAATACTTTTTATTATTCGAAAAACTAAAGATCAGCACAGTTATTCTAAACACGTTCTGGAATTCCAACTTGCTGAATAACAGCAATAAGCACTGTGAAGCGTGCCTAATTAGCGACAAGAGGCAACATGAAACGTGTCTGAATAGCAACAAAAAGCACTGTGAGCTTGTCTGAATAACAACAATGATCTCAGTGGAACGTACCTAATAGCGACAAGAATAATGCAACATCTCTGAATAGCGACAAATAGCACAGTGAAATGCGCCTGAATACCAATAAGAATAATACAACGTACCTGGATAACGATAAAGAGCACAGTGAAATGCACCTGTATAACGACAAAAGTAATGCAACGCACCTGAAAAGCGACAAGAACCACAGTGCAAGGCACCTAAATAGCAACAAGAATAACGCAACGTACCTGAAAAGCGAAAAGGGCCACAGTGAAAGGAGCCTGAATAGCAACAAGAATAATGCAACGTACCCGGAAAGCAGCAATAATTCAGTGTAAAGTGTCTGGATAGCAAGGACCACAATGAAATACTCCTAATCTCAGTCTTATTTTTCTTATGAAATAACATAAGTGCGTACAATTTGCTTTACAGGAAGTTAGATGATGAATAGTTTG
>NW_013667170.1:14761-26724 GCF_000517525.1 Limulus polyphemus
GTTTTGCGTAGATTTTCAGTTGGACCCGTTAGAATTACCTCTAAAAACATATTTTATTTGCATTTTATAGAAACGGTCCAACTAGGTGGTATATATACCATTTAAATCAACGTGTACCTGCATGTAAATTCCTGCATTCTCAGTATACTAATTTATTCAAGTAAAGAACATTCTTTATCAACCAAAAATAATAATGGGTTGTATAAGTGATAATAAAAGTCTTCAACAGATCAAATAAATATTGAAAAGATCCCATACAACACTGGCAGATGAGATAATGATGCATGATCAACATCTTATCCTTGTAGGACTTTACACTGGTGGACGATTTTGATCTTTAAATAATTAGAAAATACTATAAATCTCATTTCAATGTATCAATATGGCTTCTGTAGTACTTTAGTAGACGTAGTTTGATATTATTATATTTAAAACGTATAGTGGATACAGAGAATAGTGTAGGTGGCTGTAAAATATTAATTAGATAAATTTTGACATTTACTTCAGGATTTCTGGAATCAACACCTTTTAGTTATAAAGGACTTGTAGTGCGGTTTGGTATCAGTACAGCTAGGAGGTTCAATCCTCCAAAATATATTGCACAACTTCTGCATTAACTTATAGGCCACACTTGTTTGTTGTTAGTGGTTCACACATGAATCATTACTACATTTACTAGGCATAATTCTCAGTGTTTAGGCTTAAGAAACCTCACAATGTATCTTGATGTTAGGAGTCCCTCCCTTTATTTTTGTATGATTTAAGAATGAATAGCGAGCATCATAGCTATAGTACGAGCAGGAAACAGGAGGACAACAGGGACATCGAAGGTCTCCTCTCTAGTTTTCCTGCAAAAGGAAAAAAATAATGAATTAACTTTGAAAAGTGTGTGATATGCCGAAAAGACCCATCTGACGTACTCTGGAAGGGCCAAAAAACGTCAATATATATATTTGTTTCTGCACTTGAATGCAGGCAAGATGAACGTTTGATGCACGATAAAAAGAATTTAAGAAAACACGTGTTTTGGCATGAAAACTGTTAAATAACATATACGAGTAAGCACAATGTTAAAGCTACTTGAACAAACGGAGCATCTCTTCTTGCTATGGGATTTTTAGTTAAAAAGATCCAGTTGTGCAACACATGAAGTTTTCAAGATCGGTATCAAACGCTTTAATATGGTTCAAATACACTTTTTGCAACAATAGAATTTAAAAGAAAGTGAGAGAACTTTTCTGTGTAACCACCTGGAGTCCACAAATTTATTGAAAAAGCTGCAACTTACAGGCAGATGAAGATATGCTACGTATACTCAAAGGAGTAAACGATGACTTTGTGGCAGTTGAAGAAAAATATCATAGAACTTGCTACTCACCCTACATTAGTAAGTCAAACCTTAGGCCTTGTTCTCTTACTGAAGTAGCACTAGAATAATAATATTCAAATAAATTTAGCAAAGTGATAGATAGCATATCACTAGACCTGACTGTTGGCAGAGCATATAACATTGATTCTCTTCTGAAAATGTGCATACTTCTCGAAAGATATGACCATCAACTACTCCAAGCAACATCTACAGTTTGGTTAGTGAAACAAGTTGGAAACAATATTGTGTTACAGAAGCCTCCTCTCCAAACAAAGTCTGAGATCATATAATCGAGTTCAACCTGTCTCGAAAATGTACTGGACGCCGCATTCAGATAAGTTGTAGTTAAATTAGAAAATACAACAAACATTCCCAAAAGTGCCACTGACACCCAAGCTACACAACTGGAATAGCAACTGTACCATACTGCAATTGTTATCAAAAGAGATAATACTCACTGTCAAGGTATTAGTATTAGACCACTGAACACTGCAGATATAAACCTTGAACAGGCAAAAGTATATTTGGTATATCATCAAAGCAGATACTTATCGCTGATCACACAAGAAAAGAACGACTACTCAGGATATCTGCAGTGGGACAAACCATTATTGTCTTTGGTGCAAATGTTTTTTGGTAGTTATAGATTTGATGGGTGAGGTATCTCAAAAGTGGTACTGTTGTGATCAAATTTTGCATTCCTCAACTAGTCTCACCGATGTTGCAAAGGCTTTGCTTAGATTGTGTCAAACTATTTGGTGTAAATGATTTTCGAATATAACTGATGGATTCTGAGAAACAGATCATTCCTGGACAGAGTGGTTTCCACACACACAAGTCTCACCTTTATATCCATACAGCATAGATGTTCGATATCGTTTACTAATCTATGAGACCACAACAGAATGTATCAGAATATATAGAATGTCGAAGAATGTACAGTCACAGAAGGCAAGTCTTGATTAGGCTATAATTGTTACAATATTTTACTCTACTATATACATTAAAGTCAAATAAATTCAATGGAGATCTCCAGAAGAATTTCCTGGCACTATATTTCGGATGGAAGGCTTTCATATTCCAACAAATCGCTTGGCTCTAATTGGAAAGAAGTATGAAGACAATGGTCTTGAAGATCTTCCCATAGAATCGAAATCTGTGGAAGAATAGCACTGCCTCAGCTCTGTTACAAGGTAAATCATATAATTGTAGTACCAGAGCTAACAAATGTAGCATGGATGTGATTTTTTTGGCTGCGTTGGTTACAGAACAGGCCAAACGATAGTATAGATCAGGTTTTGCTCTACAGGAAGTTAGATGATGTCCAACAAGTCATGTAAAATAATGGAGAGCCAACTCAGAAAACAATGGATAGCATTATAGATAACCTAGAACCCTTATCTGAAGCATCTGACAAATTTTGAAGTGAATCAAGTCGAAATTTACACTTTTTCTGTCTGAGATGGATACATATTCATGATATGTACTTTTTTGCAGTTTATTAAGCAAAACCGGTTGGAAACTGGCTTCTATATCTGTCAGGAACAGCAAAAATGATTTCACAGTTCTTTTCCACTGACAGAATAACTTATTCCCAATGGTTCTGGTATATTTAGCTGATGTGAATCAGTTGCTTGAACAGCATCTTGATATCTATGATTAGTTCACGGATGGAAAATATGACATCACTCTAAGAAGTCGTCAACTGTTTGTTCAGGTTTGGAATGATATAGCACTAGACCAGTCAATAAATCTGGATTCCAAGTCAAAAGGTAGGATTGTTTGCATTATGTAAAGACCAGGAGCACTTGAATGCTGGTTCCTCACTAATCAAGGGATAGAGTAACCATCATTCAAACACTAAAAGAGACGTGCAGCTTTAATGATTCAGATTCTATAAACATACATATAAAAGCAATAACACTAAGAATAAAGTATGATGAGGAAGAGATAGAAAGCTTCTCGTAGTATTTGAAAATGATGTTTTTTTTTCTGATCCATGATTGGTTGATGGTTGCAATAACACATAGGTTCTGCCACTGAAAAACATTTGCCACTGGAGTTTTTGCACCATCAGAAGTATCAGAACAGTTGCATAATGCATACATCTTTGGACAAGAAAAAATAACAGACTTTGTTGCACAAAAGTTAAGAACATATGCTTTGAGTTACTGGGACTCTTTGCCAATTTTTAAAATTATTATATCATCATCACTAGTCAAAAGGAGTTCCCTAGTGGCATAGCGGTATGTCTGCGGACTTACAACGCTAAAAACCGAGTTTCGATACCCGTGGTTGGCAGAGCACAGATAGTCCATTGTGCAGTTATGTGGGTATTTGGCAATACAAAGCCCCTTTCCCTCCTTAAGTGTAGTCGAGAGTTTCAAGTTGCAATGAAAGAGCTGGGAAGAGCTCCATCACTGTCTAACGAACGCAACTGTGAGATATTTTTATACAGCTTCTATGCCTCACTTCGCAAAGTCGGTATTACTGCCGACAGTGTCAGGCACTGGTTGTTTTGTCAAAAAAAGAACACATGAGTTAGGGCCTCCCGTCAACTTCTGGTATTCTGATTCTTCATGTGCAACGCACAAATTGTCAGACACTTATTTAAAGAAGGGGTCTGACTGCTAGGATAGAAGCACCATCGCCAGTATGTTTTGAATGGAAATTTGATGACAACATTCTGCAATTAAAGATGGTGACGAAGGATCCAGCACCTACTGATTCTATTGAGTTGACTGCTTGCTGTCGTACTGACAGTAAATATCGTGTTAAGAGACTTACGCATGTACGACTGATCACTGTAAAAATCCAAAAAAACAACGCCACATATAATAATAGTGATTATTATAACGATGACAGTTTGATGAAAACGTAAAATAAAACTGATATAAAGATGCATATGTAATATATGTTATTGGAGAACTTGCCCAAATGTACTTGACAGATCCTATTGTAATTTTGTTTTGTCTGTGTAATTTAGTGGCAATCAACGTTTGCTAGTCATTTTTTATGTTGGTTGGTTGATGTTTAATGTCACAGAGTAATGAAGCTATCTATGCTACGTTTTTAGGATAAGTCAGTTACGCAGATGTGTTTCATAGCATTTTTTGGTGAATGAAACTAAATGTTTCTTTAAGATGTTTATTACATAGTCACTAAAGCAATCCGCAGCATATTAGGATATAAAGCTTAGTGTAGATATTTGATAGTTACTTGTTGATTGTAAGGCACTGAGATAGGCGTACTGCTGTGTCAGAGGTAAATGTTTACACAAGCTTTACAAGTCTAGATTGAAACACGTCTTTGTTATTTTAATGTATGGATATACTTTGATTAAACAGTGCTGTAATTTCAGTGTTAAGTGTTTGTCAGAACTATTTGAAATATGGATGTCATATGACTTAATGGTTTTATAGGAAAAGAAATATTTGTTTTAGTTTAGAGGAAAGTCAGATTGGACTACTTGCTGTGCCCATCATGGGGGAATCGAATCCCGGAATTTAGCGCTGTAAGCCCGTAAACTTACCGCTGTCCCACCGGGGGACCAATAGAAATGTACAAATAAGAAATAAATATATTTGGAACTAAAATCACAAAATACTATGATTATGATACCTTTTAAATAGCTTGATAGATTAATCAAAGGGAAACGCATATAATCAACTAGTGTATGTGTACATTATATAAGGTGCAATCGATTTCGTAGTAAGTATTTTACGTATGTATGATAAAAATAGCTTGATATCACTTTTTAGAGATGAGAGTTAATTTTGCCGTAAACTGGAACATCTTAGCTCATAGTTCAATGATTAAATGGGAGGTTGACTGAAAACTCGATGGAACACTTATCTTCGGAGGTGTATTGTATACCGCTAATCAGAGAACATAAATGTTTGGGTAAGGTTAACCTAACAGGATATGATGTCAAACATTGTATGTGGTGTGAGTTGTCGGTGACCATTTTTGGCTGGGACTAGCTCCTGGAGAAGGATAATGGTGATTGTAGTCTATTATATAGAAGTTGTGTGGCTTCCTCAAAACAAAATCATCAGATATTACTGATCTTTATACATAATTTGCCCTCTTCATTAATTTATCGGCCTGGCATGGCCAGTTGGTTAGAGCGCTTGACTTTTAATCTGAGGGTCGCGGGTTTCAATCCCCGTTCCACCAAATATGCTCGTCCTTTCAGCCGTGGGGGCGTTATAATGTAACGGTAAATCCCACTATTCGTTGGTGGAAGAGTAGCCCAAGAGTTGGCAGTGGGTGGTGATGACTAGCTGCTTTCCCTGTAGTCTTTCACTGCTAAATTAGGGACTAGTCCAGCGCAGATAGCCCTCGTGCAGCTTTGCGCGAAATTCAAAACAAACCAAACCATTAAGTCATCCTAAAGCTCAGTAAAAGTTAAAATGTTTTCAGGGGTAAGTGCTGTATAACCTTGTTTTTTATACATTCCTTTCGCTTCAGCAGTTTTTCGTACCCCAGTGGGACATCGGTAAGTCTTCGGATTTACAATGCTAAAATCAGGAGTTCGCTTTCCCTTGGTGGGCACAGCAGATAACCCGACGTGGTTTTGTTATAAGAAAACACATATAGTAGTTTCTTCTCTAACTTTCTAGGTCAACTGCCTACAACTCAGAAATAATTAACGAACATGTATTACGCTTAGTTGATTACTTAGTAAGTGTATTCCTTAGCTTGTCATTCTGTGCAACTCTGTTCTATTAGACCTTATCAAAATTTACGTTAATCTGATGATAATCTTTGAGAAATGATGTGGCCAAGCTTTTCTTGTTGTTTTTTTCCTTTACATTTAACATTTTATTATAAGAGGTTACCTTTTACTAAGATCACCTGAAAAATTAGCACTCATTCTCGAAACGTTCTACTAGAGAAAACGCTTCTTGTATAACTTAACTGTTAATCACGCGCCGATCATTATATATTTCTAGGTGGAAGATAGGTAGCGAACAGCACTCACCAACTACTCTTGTTTGATCGAATAGTGACATTTGCGTGTCATTTTTACAGAGTGCCCTCTAGTGGCACAGTGGTATGTCTGCGAACTTATAACGCTAGAAACAGGAGTTCGATACCTGTGATGGGCAGAGCACAGACAGCCCATTGTGCAGTTTTGTGCTTAACTACAAACAAAGAAATCTTACAGAGTATCCACGGTCCAAAAGTACAGACCTAGTTTCCGAAACCATAGGTCACAAAACCTGAATACTCGGATTCTATGTTAGGGCACACTATAACTAAAACAAAAGTGAGGACAAGAACGACCTGGAGTTACGATAGTACAGGTCGAAAGTGAGGATTTGATTTTTCTAAATGCCTAAGTATTTTTTTCGTTGGTTTGGTAGTACTCTAGATTAATTATTAAGTGCTATGTTTTTTAAAGTTATTTCTATTTCTTTGTTATGTAGTTTACCATTTTCTGTTTCTAGAAATATTATATTTTCTATATTATTATATTCAAATATATTCAATTTTATGAATTTCAGTAATAACTATTTGTGCGGCGAATTTCTTATCAATTTTAATTAAGTGCATTGTTTTTTTTACGTACCCTATATTAATTCAGGTTGTATGTTAGTGAATTTATTTGTTCGTTTTTTTTTGTCTGAGAATTCTTCTCCCAGTTTTGAAGCCAGCAGGAACTTGGAAAGCGGACTCAGGGTGTTATGGGTGATGTCCTTATCTGCGAAGCCCCGATGAAGAGGGTACAAAGAAGGGCTTGAACGCACCCACAAGATCGCCTAGGCATGATGGTTTCTAGGAGTAGGTTTTCGGGGTCGATAAACCAGAATATGGAATCAGTTGTGTTCCTGGCCCCTCACGGGATCCAAGAAGTGCCATGTTTACAACTGTGTTCATACTCCCACTTACAACGGTAAAATGCAGACACCATTTTTTTTTTGTATGACATGATTTCTGTTCTTATTTCACCACAACAGAAATCATCTCAAAACAAGATTATTTAAAAATGAGTTGTTACTGATAAAATATATAGCACTTGAAAGAGGATTTAATCCAAGCATTGTAGATAAAGCAATTAACAAGTTCACTAATGTGGCAATAATAGATCAAGGTATTACATTGAAACGAAGTTATGATAAAATTAAAAAGGAGTATTTAGTTTTACCATATATTCCAGGTTTAAGTACTGGCTTATTTAAAAAATTAAAAAAACACGTTTTTCTCGATATTTAAACCGATAAATAAGATAAAACACATTTTAGGCAACAGTTTGCTTGTTTGTTTTTGAATTTCGCGCGAAGCTAGCCGTCCCTAATTTAGCACTGTAAGACTAGAGGGAAGGCAGCTAGTCATCACCACACACCGCCAACTCTTGGGCTACTCTTTTATCAACGAATAGTGGGATTGACCGTCACATTAGAACACCCCCACGGCTGAAAGAGCGATCATGTTTGGTGGGACGGGGATTCGAACCCGCGACCCGCAGACTGCGAGTCGAGCGCCCTAACCACCTGGCCATGCCGGGCCTTAGGCAACGGTAAAGATGATGTACAATTAATGGATAAATTTGGAATTTATAAAATTGAATGTGAATGTGGAAGTATCTATATTGGACAAACAAAATGTAATTTAAAATGTCACATAGCCTGACATAAGGAATGTATAATAAATGAAAAAACAGAAAATTTGGCTATAGCAGAACATGTAAGTAAAACCCAACATAACATATGGGAAAAAACAATTCTATTAGCTCAACCTAAAGGTATTACAGTAACTAATACTCGAGAATCGCTGGAAATAATTAAATTTGAAAATAATTATAAATTGTTAAATAGAGATGAAGGTCCGGCGAATATATGTCTTAGAATGTGGCGAGATCTGTTCTGATATTTATGTACAAATGCAAAATTAGAGACAGGTCACGTGATATTTAATAAAATACAAAATGTTAAATTTTATCTCTTGCGACTTCACTCCTGAAGGCGACGTGTGACACGTAGAAACTTGTAAAGTCATTACTTTTGTATGATTTTAATTGTGTATTGATTTTAACGTTGTATATTTATTATTTTAAGTGTACTCTTAATTGAAATATTACTTAATACTTTGAAATAGTAATTAACGTTCTCAATGCTAAGGAACTAGGTTTTTTAAATTCATATAATATATCTTTGACAACTCTGCTCACTCATTATTTCCGGGATTTTATTGAAACGTTAGCTGCCAGTTAAGTATAATGTTTATATAAAATTTCTTTATGAACGAAAGCAAATAGTAATTTAACTGTCTTCTATAATACTCTATTGTATAATGATGATTGTTTGTTACTTTGGCATCAACAATAATAAAATAACCGCAATAGTTTATATACATTTAAATGTCTAAATTATAACTTTTAAAAATAGAGAAAACAATGATCAAAATGAAAAGAATTACAGAGAATTCAAGTATGTTGTTTCTGTTTCACCAACGATGACGGTGGCTCAATGGTAAATCTGAGGACTTATAACACTAAAAATTGGATTTAGATACCCACGGTAGGCAGAGCACAGATAACCCATTGTGTAGCTTTGTGCTTGAAAAACAACAACAACAACAACCAAGACCAACAATAAATTAAGTGTTGAATAATAAGTATCTTCTCAACTAATTAAACCACATAGAAATCTCGAACAAACAAGTGCTAAATGAATCATACGTATTATCTTTTCATGGCATACTTTCCTCAAATAACACAATTTACATAAAATATCATTTAATTTTCTTTTACAAGTTTGCACATGTTCTTTCCAGTTCAAATAATTGTCAATGTTTACTCCCAAATGTCAAAAATGTTTTGCTAGCTCAAACATTTTGTCTTTTAGTTTGAAGATTAGTTGAAAAATGGATGCTATTCTGCTTGTTAAGAGCACTTTGATCCCACTCACTCATAAAATTATCATAATATAACCCATCATTATATGTCGAAAGGTACTAATAACGAACATTCCAACTTTAGAATTTGAAAGTTAATCATATAATAATCTTCGACTTAGAAAAAAAAGTGTTAAAATTTAAGTTAATTTGAAGTTATATTTCATCACTAAATGTATATATTCAGCAAATTCTACTAAGAAAATTATCCATTTGTAGCTAAATAGATATAAAAAAGATCTACCTGCAGGCATGGCCTTATAATACCCGTTATTGTATTGTAGGTTGAATAATGTATATTTGAGCTGACGAAAAATTTTCATATAAATCAACATCACTGGAGTATGAGTTTATTAGATTTGTTACTACTATCTTGATTGATATTAAATTACAACTAACATCTTGACCGATTATATACTATTATTAACATCTTTTATAGATTTGGCAGTATGACAAACATCTTGGTATGTTTGATATTGTAGCTAAGTTAACATGTATGACTCCA
Organism: Limulus polyphemus; assembly: GCF_000517525.1. Lineage (NCBI taxonomy): Eukaryota > Metazoa > Arthropoda > Merostomata > Xiphosura > Limulidae > Limulus > Limulus polyphemus. The sequence continues at coordinate 24,538 of NW_013667170.1, forward strand.
ACAGGTTCAGTAGAGTAGTATAAACGATTATAACACTGAATGTCTAGTGAATATGACTGAGATCTAGATATATAACACTGAATGACTGATGAATATGACTGAGATCTTGTTATATAACACTGAATGACTGATGAATATGACTGAGATCTTGTTATATAACACTGAATGACTGATGAATATGACTGAGATCTTGTTATATAACACTAAATTACTGATGAATATGACAGAGATCTTGATATATAACACTGAATGACTGATGAATATGACTAAGATCTTGATATATAACACTGAATTACTGATGAATATGACTGAGATCTTGTTATATGACGCTGAATTACTGATGGATATGACTGAGATCTTGATATATAACACTGAATGACTGATGAATATGACTGATATCTTGTTATATAACACTGAATGACTGATGAATATGACAGAGATCTTATTATATAACGCTGAATTACTGATGGATATGACTTAGATCTTGAAATATAACACTGAATGAATGATGAATATGACTGAGATCTTGATACATAACACTGAATGAATGCTGAATATGACTGAGATCTTGATACATAACACTGAGTGACTGATGAATATGACTGAGATCTTGATACATAACACTGAATGAATGCTGAATATGACTGAGATCTTGATACATAACACTGAGTGACTGATGAATATGACTGAGATCTTGATACATAACACTGAATGACTGATGAATATGACTGAGATCTTGATACATAACACTGAATGGCTGATGAATATGAATGAGATATTGATATATAATACTGAATGACTGATGAATATGACTGAAATTGATATATAACACTGAATTACTGATGAATATGACTGATATACTGATCTATAACACTGAATGACTGATGAATATGACTGATATACTGATATATAACACTGAATGACTGATGAATATGACTTGATATATTTGACACTATATGAATAACACTACAAAGCTAGGCAATCTGTCATGTCTAGCTAGGCCGGCACGTGAGCCTATTGTTTAAAAATTTCATGACTTAAACCATTACTTATTAAAATTGAAAGTATTAAAGGTGATGATTTTAATACTCGTAAACAATTTTTTCTTTTCGTTTGTCAAAGATAAAGCTATTATCATTTATATTCAGGTTTTAACATCTTGGCATTGTGACCGAATAAAGTTTCTGATTAGATTACAAGATTTCAAATATTGCCTTTTGCAAGCACAAGAAATGAAAATAATATAAAATCATGTAAACGAATTGCAAATATACTGGTGTTACAGTCTTCAAATACGGGGAGGAAATAAAAAAAAATCATAAGTCATTTTGAATAACATTAGTATCGTTTAGTTTCTTTGCTAACTTCAGTGGAATATATTTTGATTTCTATTATCGAAATTATTCACACACACAAAATAAAAACAACAACTAAGAGTTTCCAGATAAAATGAAGATAGCAAAATAGTTCTCCGTGACGTTTTATATATAACGGTATTCAAAAAAAAAAAAAACACTCCCTTGTGGTTTGTCGTTAGGCGGACACATTTTACTGCTGCCTTCACCTGCGGCTGCAAAGAGTTGATTGATTTTGAAAATGTTTTTGATGCTATTCAATTTTAATGTATTTCTTTAGTTGAACATCTGGCTTTTCTTGAGAAGAAGTTGAGGTTAATAAGTTCCCACAGTCTATCAAGTTACGTTATCGATTACACTGAGAAAGCAAAAACATTTTCTCTGCTACTAGAAAACAAAAAATACAACTGTTTCTAAGTAATTTGACGATACTGATTCTAAAAATCATGTTTAAAATTACTTATCACCTTCATTTTTCGAATTATGATATATTTATACAAAATGTTATTATATATCGAGAAAATAACAACTTTTTCTTTAATAACTTGAAATATTAATTCATTGAAAATTGCATTTATGAATGTTCGAAAACAACACATCATAGAAATACCAGTTTAAGAATATAATGAGTAGGGGACACCGGGGCTATTTGTTACAGGGGCAAGTTGATACAGTGCCTCTAGCTCTTGTTGAGATTAATAAACGGCGATAGTTCACGGACCATCGAACACGTGTTGCGCAAGCTTTGTTTTAATGACGGCATGAATAAGATCAATCACGAAATAAAAGAGATATGTACATTTTCTGTTTTTGCATACCTAAACTAAAAAAA
>NW_013667170.1:27671-29431 GCF_000517525.1 Limulus polyphemus
AACCATTTTTGTTTTAAGTTTTTCGATTATGGAACAATTATTCTCATATGTTTAAATAACGTTTCAAGATTTATTCTATCGTGTAATCAATAATAAATTCATTACAATATAATTATATTTGAATTGTCGTTTTAAAAGTTTTTTTCATGGTGTAATCATTAATAAATTTATTAAGCCTACAATTATTATATCGCATTAATGTTTAGAAAATCTGGAATAATTACTGAAATTCGGCTTATACTCTAACATGCTAAATGTTATGAGAAAACTACAGTAGGCTTATTATAACATTTAGCATGATAGAGTAGGCTAATTTTGGAATATTCCAGATTTTGTTTTTGTATAACAACATGCCCCACCTATAATACCAACTTATTCCGCATCCGGGGCATATTGTTACACTTGACTTTACTTCAAAATACTTAGAAAATCTTTTATGTAACCAATTTTGTTTAATATAGAATACATAATTTGATAAAGTACATATTTATCTTTCACTTTCATTCCGTTTCAATGTATGATTCAAGTTATTTCGCTAGATATTGGACTTTTTCTAAAAATCGTAACAACTAGCCCCGGTCTCCCCTATGATAAGATTATATACTGAAAATACGTTCAGGCTACGCTCAAAACTTTCATCATGGTAATAATTTGTATTAAAAAATATATGTTGCGCCTTTTGTATATATATTCTTAGTTTCACTCTGTAAGAACCAGCAGTAATCACCCATCATATCAGGATTCCACCGTCCTTGATACCTCTGTTCCGTTGTAGAAATATCATGGCGCTCACCATGCTCATCGCTCACTGCACCTTAGATCATTTGGAAAGAAGTCTAAATGTGAGTATAAGAAGTGCATCTTTAGTGACATCCCACACCCCATTTTCCTGTAGTTCCCGATCATATCATCAGTCATTACAGCATAGTTTTCATCTCTGTGATTTCCTAGGAAATTTTTAAAACTAGTTCGAATAATTTCCACGCAGAAAGTTCTTTCTGATTGAGTACTGTTTCAAAATCATCATCCATCAGCACTTTCCGAATCTGTGGCCCAACAAATATACCTTCTTTTATTTTTGGTTCACTGATTTTTGGAAACTTGTCAGATAAATATCTGAAACCATTACTTCTTTCCTTTTACAAAATTCTTCATGAGTCCCAGTTTAATATAAAGTGAGGGTCAGAAACACATTTTGATAATTCACTAAAGGTTGATACTCAATATTCTGTTTCCATGATACGTAATTCTCTCTTACTGGCCATTCCTTCTTTTTAAAATGATTTTCATCATCTCGGCCGTTCCAGAAACACAAAAAGCAACAATGTTTGGTATACCCACTTTGCAGGACAAGCAGGAGTGTAATAACTTTTAAATCACCGCATATATTACGCCTATGATGAGCATGCTTGATGGCTTCAAGTATAATCTGTATGCTTTGATAATTTTCTTTCATATTCACAGCATGAGCATCAGGAATCGATGGTTTAGTGTTCCACTGTGTAAAATTACAGCTTTCAGACTAACTTTTAATCAGTCGATAAAAAGTCCCCATTCTTGAGGATGATATTCAGTACCTAATTCTTCCATTAGTGCATCAACATTTGCACAGAAACAGAAAGTATCTGTAGTGAGAAGCATAACTTTGATGGCGAGTTTGGTAAAACGAAACTCTTGTCCCTGGAGCTAATAAATTCCATTGCTGTAATCCTGAGCCAAGAAGTTCCCTAGGCTCTTCTGATAGAGCCAAGTCATGGATC
>NW_013667170.1:29441-30312 GCF_000517525.1 Limulus polyphemus
CATTAAGAAAAACTGCTTCTGATTTTAATGTAAGTATAATTAATTACAGATTAATAATTTGATTTAAAGTTATTGTACGGGCTCAGGTTTGTTATTATTTTTCAAAAAGCAGTAAACAAAACCATCATGATATATAGGCCTATTATAATTCAAATATCAACAAAAAATGTTTATAAATATTTCTGTACAGATAACTTAATATTATAAAATCAAAATTGCGATTTTTAATATAGCCTATTTAACATGTGTGTGCATCTCGATCGGGAGTCCAGCGCGTTACCACTGTACTGTTCAGACAGCCACTCGCTAACAAATTATGTCCTGCCCATTTAGCCTACATACAGGCCTATTATAGTGCATTCATAGATATAAAACAATCATAAATTTCATGACGCTACAAAGATTTATCAAGAAAAAGCAAAAACGGAATGCAGAACCAAATGGGAAAAAACTAATCTAAAAGCTGGATACTTAACACCCCGGCAAGTGTTCACAGAAACTCAAGAAAAGTTATTGGCAGATTACATAATTAAGGCATCCAAAATTTTTTATGGACTTTCTCCTAAAGATATCAGACAGTTAGCCTACCAATTTGCAAACGAAAACAAAATAACAGCTCCTTTGAATTGGGCAGCAACAGGAATGGCTGGCCCGGACTGGTTTACCAAATTTATGAAACGTAATGAATCATTATCAATAAGAACGCCAGAAGCAACGAGTCTCGGCAGGGCGACAAGTTTTAACAAAAGATATGTAGATATGTTTTTGACAATTTGTCACGTTTGCAGGAGAAGTTTAATTTCAGTCCATCAGATATCTATAATTTAGATGAGACGGGGGTAACCACCGTTCAGAAACCGGTCCATATAGC
>NW_013667170.1:31098-54210 GCF_000517525.1 Limulus polyphemus
TGGTAAAACGAAACTCTTGTCCCTGGAGCTAATAAATTCCATTGCTGTAATCCTGAGCCAAGAAGTTCCCTAGGCTCTTCTGATAGAGCCAAGTCATGGATCAAATATTTTAGTTCTTCTTATGTGATCAGATGAGGCAGTTTATGTTGAAGTGCCACATGAATAGATTTACTAGATAAAGATAATGAAGATGATTCGTTGTCTTCTTCGCAGGATAACTCTTCTGTTTCCTTATGAGTACCATGGGGTACTGGTTTCATTACAAATGCAGTATTTGGATATTTAATGTACTGGTTAGTTTTTCCTGAATATCCAGAAACATTAGTTATGCAAAAATAACAGCCAGTTAGATTTTCTTTGGGCTCACGCCGTATCATGGGAAATAGCACCCTTGCCCTCTTCTTATTCAGCCACTGTGTCAAGCCAGGTATGCAAACTGTACAACACACATGTGGAGCCAATGTTTTCCTTGGTCACTGATTATACATCCAAAATAGTTGTAGTAAGCTACCTTTACCTTGTGTGTGATATTTTCTTTCGTGAAACTGTAATATATTTTCCACAAACGTAGCAGAAACTTATTGAGTGATTTTTTGGATTTTTGGACTTTTCTTGAATAGGAGGCAACCAGTAGTTGAAATGATTTTCGAAACAAAATATAAAATAATTTATGTTTACAGAACTAGAGCTTAAAATGTTTTTCAAAAAAAGGAAAGTTTTGCAGAATTTGATTATATCGCGGGTGTGATGCAAAGAAGAAGGTTGGACTGTACGTGGAGTGAGACGAAGTGACCAACTGAGTGAGTGAAAGGCCACTGAGAGAGAGGCGTCTCATTCCACCCTTTTTATATGCAGTCGAAGGTCCTCTCGAATGTGATAACAAACTGAGCACGTAAGGGTTTCGTGATTCCCGAGGGAGCAGATGAGCGTGGGAATGAAGAAAAAATGGTGCAATTTGCTACAATAGAAAACAACTAGCATATATAAACAGTATATTTATAATTTTACACCAATAGAAAAATGTATGCCTTTTACCCATTAAACTGTCCAAGTAAACTTAATTTCACAGCATAAATTTTTTGGTAATGAGTTGATTGCATGGTATTTCCCATAATGCTGATAAAATATTGAGATATTACAATAATTGAAAATCTAGAGGCGATAGACAACTTTTTACTACATGTTTAAAACTAGCATCATCAAATTACCCCAAATCACTTGAGTTTTCTCCAGTAGAAAATGTTTTGTTTTCCAGTATTATTTTCCAAAGATATGTTGAGGTTTTTACGTTAGTAGTTCTGCACTGTTTATGGACTGCTTAAGTTGAAACGTATCTCCGTTTGAAAATTGCAAAAGTAGATTCTAATTAAAAAATGCAGGTATCACCCACAAGGTTTTGAGTTCGTTTTACTTCAGCATATAGTAACCTAAATTAATTTAGGTACTGCCAATCAAGGAATGAATTAGGCCTCTACGTCACAGATTCTCTTTTCAATTTCAGTTCTGATGAAAATAAAATAAATCTTTAACACTCACATATATATGCAGTTATTGTTGTGATTGAGTTTCATCTCATGAGCAGCGTTACCATTGTCAAACATAACAGGACTTTTACCGGGAAAAATATTAGCTTCTTAACATTATTGAGCTGTAATACAGAGTTGACCTTAATACTTAAATAATTCTTGTTCTCACAAGTTCGAATTGTAGCTTGATTTAACCTCTCATTTCTTTAAAGAACCTATATTTGGGTTTAATGAAAATAGTTAGTCATTGTTCACAACTTTTAAGGAAATTAAAAAATATATTTGTTTTGTAATATGAGCTAATAAGTTTTGCGTTTCAGCATTTCTTTTTAATGCGATTTTTTTGAGCATCATGAAAACAAATGAATTTGATATTTCATTAGAGAAAAAGTATTTGTTTTCAATTCAATTTAAATATGAAAATATTTAAGAGCTGTGATAGGGAGAATTTTAAATATCCTGATTTATTTTATCACCACATATATAGAAATTATTTTTCTTGTGGAACATTAACACCTTGAAGAGTTAAACTGAAAATAAAACGCTTAGAAATGTCATTATTTCATTTTTTAAACTATTTTGTATTTATGGCAAAGCTACCAAGTCTATCTGCCGCCGTCCCTAATTTTGAACTCCTGACCAGAGGGAAGACGGCCAACCAATAGCCCTCTACTACCCATAATCCATGCTCAAGGATTGACTGTCACTCTTATAATGCACCTACAGCTTAAAGTACGTGTAATGTTGTACAATATTGTACTGTGTCGAATCTGGCTTGCCAGCTTCAAAATCCAGAGATATACCATAGATCCAGCCCGCACTCCATTTTTACACTGACACTGTTGCTGTGGTATGTTTTAGAATCGGAGGTTTTGAATTGACATGCTAAAAATATCTATGATTTTCATTTTCAAAAGTGTATTTGAAACAACTACTTAGAATCTGGCTTGCCAGCCTCAAAATCCAGAGATATACCATAGATCCAGCCCGCACTCCATTTTTACACTGACACTGTTGCTGTGGTATGTTTTAAAATCGGAGGTTTTGAATTGACATGCTAAAAATATCTATGATTTTCATTTTCAAAAGTGTATTTGAAACAACTACTTAGAGTAAATTTACTGTCTTGGTATTGCTTATGTGGAAATCTACAGATCAGTTTATTGAAATACTGTAAACGAAAAAGAAACCTTCATTTTATCAATTAAACTTAAGACTGCTTTGGTAAAGTTTTATTACAGAGTTTCCTACAATAATTGATACATAAGATCAGGAGAGTTTATTAAATATGAAAGCATTAAAAACTATTTTCCATGCTTGATATGATCTTCAGATAAACATTGATATAATTCACCAGTGGAAAGAAAATACCTATTATATTTACTTATGTTTCTTTGTTGAAGAACAGCATTTTTTTATCTACAAAAAATAGCAAACTTATGTGGAATTCAACATTATCTTATGCATTAAACAACGTCTTCAGTCCATGGCTCGTATTCTCGGCAGATCTACGATGCTAAAAGGGAAACAGTATCTACAGGGACTACGATAGTCATAACATACAAGATCAATCTGATGCAGCAGTGTCCCTGAAATCTGACTCAAAAAAGGTAAATAATTTAACCACCATCTTGTTCTATCACAGATCATGAAATCAACCTGAAGAAATATACAGAGCAAGTATTTTGGTTTAGATGTAAGAAAACGAAACAAAAAACAACGAATCCTTAATGACTTGCAAGCATTTCAACCAGCGAGCTCTATATATACACCTGGAGTGCTTATTTGCAAGCTGGGTAATGCGAGAAAGTGACGCCACTTTATCGCTTAGTTGTGCCTGGTTTACAGTACAACGACAACCTATACGCAGTGGAGTGAGTGAACTATGAATGGATTATCTTCAAAGACAACGATAAACCTTATTGTATTATGCAGTGGAAGAATATAGCCTATCACTAGAGGATTTGACTTATCTTGTTAGATCTCAGGCAGTATGTGAATAAGTGTTGTTGGTAATGATTACGTCTAATGTTTACGATATTGTTCTATTAAAATATTTATGGAAACGTTTGATGCTTCTGTTACAATTGTATTTATGTGCACATGTTTTTCTAAACCACCCACTACCTCAGCATATTGTTCTATATTATAAATGATATTGTTGACGATTTATTATGCATGAAAAGACGCATACTTTTCTCACTTATGGTTCATATTTTTAACTGAGTTGTTACACAAACGCCTTATTGTTAAACATTTAGACGTGTTGTAAAGAGTTTCTAACGTTTAAAACAATGAAACATTTGCTATGTGTATTGCAGGTACGCGTATAATGATAATATTCTAATTACAAAACTTCTGTAAGGAAGGAACTAACTCAAATATTCCTTTTAAATAACGTGTAACAAGCATAATACTTCATTTTTGTCTAATATGACACTTTACGGGATTGTTTTTTTTTTGGAAACACTCTCTTGTCTAAGATTTCATAAGACATCTTTTTTCACTCTCATATTCAGAGGTACTGTCGTTCTACGAATAGAGTGTGTAGTGTCCAAAACGGCATGCAAATCAAGTTACTATACATACAAAAAGTAAAAACACCGTTTACTGGTATTTTTTACATATGTCATCATTAGTGTAAACGTTGCTATTCAAACCAGACGTAATCAATCCAAAAAGACAGCCTCATTCTTCTGTCGCTAAGCAAGCACTCCAGTTGTATATAGAACTTACTAATACTTAATGTGAAAATTGATTAAAGGAGAGAATCCTGAGCTGAGTTGTGACTCACATGCTATAATATTACATTCATCAGACAAATTTACGTAAAACACATACTTAACATACAAAAACTCTAATACATCTTATATATATCTACATTTGAATCGTCTTGATCTCTCACGTGGTAACGTATATTAGCTGTAGAATCTGTGTCTGGGGGAAAAAGGTTATTCATGAAATTTGTCTAGATAACAGGGAAACAATAGAGTTGCTTTTTATTAAGAATAATTAAATGCAGAGAATGAAAGGAAACTTATATTTATCTCAGATCTTAAGATCCAGTAATTTTAAAATCATTTCTACATCAAATCAGTTATTACTAGTTTGTATGAGCACTTTTAAATTAAAATTAAAGTTTTGATCAAATATACTTATAAATTCATTTATCTATGTGTATATATATATATATATATATATATGCTTGTGTTTATTTTGGCACAACTCCGTCCAAGTATTATCGCTTCTACGATTGTTTCACCGCTTCACCCAAAAATATCACAAGATAAACTCACTAGACCTAAAGGTAAGATCGGCTTATTTACTTTCCGGGAACGGTCGTGAACCACAATTCAGCAAGCTGACTAGGTGCTAAAGAGGTCATTTTCTTGTGTTTACTATGACTGATATACAATAACTACTGTATTATATATGAAAAAAATGTCTATATATATATATAAAATGACAGCATCCTAACCACCTTAATAAACAGCGTTAACTGGAGTTGCTTTAAATTGACTTATTTTCTCTTTCCATTCACGTCCAGTTTGCCACCAAGGTACTAGATCACTCTGTTTGAAATGAAGAACACAAATTCTGGAAGCGAGTATTAATATCCTAAAGAAATCTTACTGGATAATTACTTAATGTTATTCAGTTTGTACAATCAAAAGAAATTTGTGCAATTAAATAGTTTAATAACAGCATAATTTTCTTGATAAAGTAGTTGGCACATCATTTTGAGATGCATTGTTTAATTATGATAAACCAACACACCAAAAATTGTAGCAAATTTACTTATAATTCACCTTTTTTAATGGGTACCTTATACTTTATCAATTGTTTGTTGTTTAAACTTCAAAGCACGTTTAAAATTCAGGCATCAGTAACTAAATACCATATATTCTCTGTCTTGTACTAAAGCATCTTCGTTCTTTAACAAAAAGTAAGCTCAGCTCTCCCATTATTTATAAAAATCGAAAGTCACGTTTTCAACTTTATAACAGAATAATTAAAAAGAAAACGCATTACGGGCATTACCAAAAAATAGTGTCACATGGCATGACGTATATTTATCGGAAAGGGATATAAGCAACCAGAGTGACCAAGGTTTGAAAGAAGACAATAGTTCCAACGTCGAGAGAATAGTATTGTGTCTTGGTTTTCTTTTACTCACCAGAGTAAATCTATATTTATATCAAGAGAGTATAGTACTTGACTGTGAATTAAACATAATTATCTTTTCTGTAAACATCTCCTTTCTGTGTTCGTTGTTTAATTCAGTAAGAAAAAAAAAAACATTCCTATTTATTGGCCTACGTTTATACTGGTGCTTTAGCGTGTGAGATAAAGTTGGAAAAGTGAGCGAAGAGAACATGGAGAAAGATTGTGCGTTTAGAATGCAAAGATTTTGTTAGCTAAACCAAACATTTTAATTATTCAAAGTGCAATTAATTTAAGTTCATGCGATTTCTCCAGACGTAAATCGAATTCAGAAACACGTACGAAATGCCACGATTTCGTTTTCGGTGATATGAAATAAATTATTAAAAGTTTTTCTCATTTATTTAAAATTGAGCCATTTCTTGGGTAAATTACTCCTTAAGAGAAAAGCCACATTTTAAACAACGATTCTTAGCTTTGGTGACTACTTTCTTCTTCCGAAAAGCTTTGCACATCTCTTGATGCTAAAACCACTGGCAACTATCTAAAAAGTGAGTTTTCAACTTACTATCATTTGAAACGGTTTGAACTTTGATTCTAGTAATATAACATGAAATAACCTAAATATTTCATTCAAATACTGATATTGTTAAGCATTTGTTTTAAATAGAAACTTTTTGTTAAACTGCTTGAAGTTTGAATAATTCCGCAGTTATGGATAATTGAATATATATCGCAAATGGGAAAATAGTTATTTAAAACAGGAAACGCTCCAACATCCTTCTCATTGTTAGAGATCGTTCACTGATTTGAGAGCCAGTTTTTCTATTTAAAACGTCTATGTACAGCCGTACGCAGACTTAAAATGCCCTGTAGATCCACAGCTGATGTTATAAAACTAGAGTTAAGCGAAGTCTTCGAAATATGAGTACTGTAGCTAATTAAGTGTGAATTTTGACGCCTTTCAGTATAAAGTGATGCACAGTCATGGGCAAGACGACTCTAGACTTCACTCCTTATAAGGTTACATTGCACACTGATGATTCGTTTAATTATAGTCAGTCACGTGTTCTTAGCCAACTTTGATCCATCGATCAACGGAGTACTCCAGAGCTGCCAACCATCTGAAAATCATATATGAAAGCTATTATACGTAAGCAAGAAAAATATCTATATATAATAATTTAATGAAACCTCTTTTTTTTTAAGGTACTGGATGACGTTTTGAATGATTACTTTTCGTCATTTCCAAGCGGCACAGAAAGAGACAACAAATAATTTCTTTTTTCTTATAAATTCAGGGAAAAAACGATTAGGAAAATTTTTTTTTGGGGGGGGGGTTCAGATCTCCATACTGCTGAGCTCTACTAGTCTTATAGGAAAAACATCAAGTATCTTTATGAAGAGAAAACGAAGTCAAAGAGAAATATATATATATATATCTAGAGCAAAGATCCTCGGAAACATATCTGGTGAGGAAAATACCTAACTTATCCCAAGGTATCTTCATACACCGGAAGGAATTATTTAGATATCTCCATTTGTCTTTTTTTTTTTTCAGTGTTTTTGATTATAGATAGTAAAGCTTCAACACAAGAGTAGCTCTGCAGTATGGAACATAATAAAGAACATGTTTAAATGTTTATTTAGTAACCACATTCACGACACAGAGAACTGAATACAAGATGGTACTAAAATCGAACATTTTTCAATTATAGTCGTTTGATGATATTTGGAGATTCACCTTTTTTTCAGCTTAAAATTCAATGTTAGCACGGTAAAATATAATAATGTATAGCTTTGTATTGTATTATATTGTTGAACAAAGAAAAAATATTATTTAATTTTTGTAGTGGATATTGGTGTATAGGAGACATTTTAATACTAGAAATAAACGGCCTTATAACACCAACTTTATTATTTTTCTTTAATTGGACACTCAATGTTTCGCTTTACCGCTTCTCCAGGAGCATTCCACTTAAGCACAATTACGTAACGTGTTTCTTTCTACTAATAAAAGCAAAAACAATCTAGATAATACCAAAAATAATCATATTGTTTTTACAAATTACAGATTTTACAGATATGCCCTTTTGCTAGTGCGATCGTCTACAAATACACACGTTTTAACGGTGAAAAAGTTTTTTGTATGTGTGTGTTTTCATATAGCAAAGCCACATCGGACTATCTGCTGTGTTCACCAAGAGGGAATCAAATCCCCGATTTTAACGCTGTAAATCCGAAGACTTATCGCTGTCCAACAGGGAAACCAATTTTTGTAAAAGGTGTAACTTGTAAAAAAATTCTTATAATCAGAATGTAAGCTCAAAAGAAACTAAGAATAATAATAATAATAACATGACGCTGAACCAAAATAATTGAATCTAAAGATAAATTTGGGTGACTTTTGGTTTCGTTAACGTAACCACGTAATTAATGCAAGAGCGTCAATTAAATTGTACACGGGAACTGTTTCTCGTAGTAGTTTTGTTCTCTGTTCAGTAGCAGTTGCCCCCCCCCCCAGTAGCACAGCGGTAATTCTGCAGACTTACAACGCTAGAAACCGGGTTTCGATACCCGTGGTGGGCAGAGCACAGATAGCCCATTGTGTAGCAGTTTTTGTTTAAATTTATTATGTTGTATCACTAACTATAATCTATGCCTAAGGCACATGCATCCGAAACATAAGTGCCAGAAATTCCTATTTCTTGTTTACTAAAAAAAAAAAAAAAAACGTTTTGTCTATGTTGCTAATTAGCAACTTTTCATTCTTGATCAATAAAGCCGGCCCGGCATGGCCAGGTGGTTACGGCACTCGACTCGCAATCTGAGGGTCGCGGATTCGAATCCCCGTTACACCAAACATGCTCGCCCTTTCAGCCGTGGGGGCGTTATAATGTGACGGTCAATCCCACTATTCGTTGGTAAAATAGTAGCCCAAGAGTTGGCGGTGGGTGGTGATGACTAGCTGCCTTTCTTCTAGTCTTACACTGCTAAATTAGAGACGGCTAGCGCAGATAGCCCTCGTGTAGCTTTGCGCGAAATTCAAAAACAAACAAACAAACAATCAATAAAGCCTGACGTTTTTTTTTTGTTTGTTTTTAGTAAAGGAATGAATAACATATTAATAATTTTCTGTTAATTTCATAAAATCATTTTTAATGTAAATTCGTAACAACTCATTAAAAATGAAGCCTTGATTCTTTGAACAAAGAGAAATTTATTTCTATTACTTGGTTAGTAACTTAAATATGTCGATGTGGTGAATGAGAATGTGTTTACTAAAGTTTACAAACAGTTGACTCGTATGTGGTTTGAATGGCAATAATTGAGGAAACGGTTAATGTCATTATGGCCGTTCTTTATAAACAATCTAAATAATAAGTACAAAGAAGGAACCTTTAGAAACAAAGCGATTTAACTTATGTCTCACTAATACACTAACAGAAGATTGTCAAAAAATAATAGTTCTTCTAATCCAGTGTCTTATTAAAAACTTGCATTACATTGCAAAGAACATTTGAGACTGTCTGTTTTTTTAAATTTTGTGCAAAGCTGCTCAAGAACTGTCTACGTTAGCCAGCCGTCCCTAAATGTGAAGTGATAGTTAAAAGTAAGGCAGCTAGTCAACATCATCCACTGCCACCTTTTGGGCTATTCTTTACCAATGAATAGTGATTGACAGTCGTATCATGACGCCCCTACGACTGAAAGGGTGAGCATGCTCAGTGAGGGGTTTCAACCCCAATGTCCGCAGATTGGGAGTCGAGTGCCCTAGCATTCGAGAAAAAGAAATAATAATTTCGATTTACTGCTGAATACTTATGTGAACAATATAAACGAGTAAAATATCCAATTGATTACTGTTCTTCTCCAATTATGTAAATTAAGTTCCGTTCTTAACAGAAATTTTATATATACAGTTTATGGAATTTTCTTCTTTGTAAGACTGTTTTACACAGACTTCGGCACGTGTGAAACGGGGCTTCATAAGGTTTGTAATCTTAGTGATTAATTTACACGATCTAATCAGACCTTTCTAAAGATTAAATAACGTACAACGCTTCACCAGATCAAATTAACTCTTATTGCTCCGTCGAAATAAGTACTAAACCCGAATAATGCAAGATTACAGTCAAAGAACAGAGAACAAGTGTATTGCAAAATTATGTGAAACCCAGAGAGAGAACGCGGCTTCAACAAGCTAGAAAACGAAGGAGGGGTCATATTCTATCCTTGTTGTAATACTTGAAGAAAGTTATTATAACATAAATAACTATAGGCGGTGTCGTTACGATGATTAGACAGCAAGAGGAATGGAAAATACAAATGACGTAACTTGAGAAATAATATCTACACGTTTTAAACGTTTTTCCTAACAATATACTATAATAGAGCATTTACCTTTTCTTGTCGTTTTCTGTGTCGGCGACGAAACAGAAACTTCTGAGGTGTGGATCTGGAGGGATGGCTTCAAAAGTATGTTTCTTACCTACGACAGAGGAAGTCTGAAACTTGTATCCGTGAAGTTGAAACAATCCTAGAGGAAAGGGAAAGAAACATTGTAGAAGGTAAATGTGTATTTAAAATGAAACCTTAGTTGAGTATAAGAACAAGAGACACCAGTTTCTATGGTACATTGTAAAAGGCGATTTTGGTAGGTGTGACCTAAAGAATCTAAGTTAGGTTTTAGGAGGGATGGAAATATATACTTTAAGATCAACAAGGTACAGTTTTAACGAATCTCAAGAATTATAATTAATGTTTCATATTTTTTTGTCGTTGAATGAATTTAATGCTCGAACAACCTGTAAGTTACATATTATACTCCAAGTTCGCCAGATGCCGCCACTGGTCTAATATTCCAAGACAGATAGCTCGTTTGGCAGAATACCATGAAGTGTATTTACATTACCGGTTTTCCACGAGATGGTCTTCTTGATAACATAATGCTTTAATAACTAATAAAAGATGAAAAGTGTGGCTATGGGAATAACATGTAAATGTCAAAAGATGAACTGTTTTGGAGAATAACACATAGATATTTATTCGTAGTGAAATGGATTTTCTTGTTGGTAATGGTGGTATAAACATTTTAAAAGTGATTAATTCATGTACTAAAGCAATAACGAACAGATTGGTTGGTTACATATTTTATATAAAATAAATTTTGAAGTGACAGAAAATTTAATCATTTTAGTAGGAAACAGACATGAGCCTGACTGATTTTTCTTAAATTCATATTTACAAAGAATAGAAACAAAAAGGAGTGCATGTGAATAGAAAATTAATTAGGAAAACTAAGATAACCTTTGATCACGGACAACTTACTGTAGCTAAAACACGGTACTCAATACTTATATACATGCTACATGAAGGGCTTGTGCGAGAAGTAAGATTAAAGTTAGACAAACATAAGTTAATTTATCAAAGTAAATGAATTCCATAACAGAAGATGTGGTAAGTTTATGTTTGTAATTAAGCACAAAGCTACACGATGGGCTATCTGTGCTCTGCCCACCACGGATATCGAAACCTGGATTCTAGCGTTGTAAGTCCGCAGACATACCGCTGTGCCTCTGGGGGCGCTGTGGTCAGGAATGTAACTCATGCAAAAATTGACAAAATCTATTTTCAGTTAAATATGGTAGCAAAAAAAAAAAACAGTTCTTAAGAAAAAATTATAATATGTTTGATTTTTTTTTCTTACTCCAAAGCTACACAATGGGATATCTGGGCTCTGTCTATCGCGGGAAATCGAACCGCGGTTTCTAGCGTTGTAAGTCTGGAGACTTAACGCTGACGTGTCGGGTATACTTAAATATATAATTGTTATTTTATACTTAATGTTGTCGACTTCGTTTCAGCTCTTAAGTCTTTTTTATTCTATTTTAGGGTACGATTAAGTTAATTAGTAACAATATAGACATGTTATTGTAAACATCCATTAATTAAAGTATCTTTAGAACAAAAATACACAAAAACACTGACCTATCGCTGATTGAGACGATCTATCTAAATACACATATAACGAGGCGTTTTTGAGAACGAAATATCTCCGTTTCCAAGTTTTCCATCGGCGACCTAGCCGTCCCAGATACCCGTGACAGTCTGGTACTGCTATTGACAATGGTGAGCAATACACATTTTTAATGCTATCCTCTAGGAAAGGATCCACCTGTTGGTCAATAAAAGAAAGTATCTACCGTTGCTTTACTAATTCATTTAAAGCAAAATTACCGTTGGTCATTCTGCATTTATTTTAACAAACAAACGACTTTATTTACGAATGGCATTTCAAATTATGGTTACATGATTACTGCATACTGTTTAGAACAGTGTAATTCACGAAATTAATTAGCTCTCCATGTTGTATAACATAATACCTTTTGTAATAAATTTCCTATAAGCTTATTACTGTTTTCAAAGTACTGAAATATAGAAGGCCGTAAGCACTTGTTTTCGATGTTATCAAGTTCAAAACAGCCATTATTCGTAATGATAACGTGTTTTATTTTGTGTTATATTTACATTTCGTGCCAAGATAACTAACTATGGTTTGAAAACGTTTTTACCTATTAGGTAGCCATGTCTACCTTGAACTTTTAATTTGTTTTTAGCGATCTGCATAACTCATTAGGTGCTTACTGAAGTTTGGAATAATTTTTATATTTAATTCGAAAAATTGGAACATTGTCTTGAGTTTTATGCAAACAACCTGGAATTGCCTAACAGTATAATTCTGCAGTTTTTTAGTTAAAACAAAAAGAAACACCTAGTGTTCGTGAGTTGTATATTAAATACCTGAGAAGCTGAACTAGCCACTTGATTTAAGGCACTGATCCATCTGAAAGGAAGAAAAACAAACATTACATATAAAAGTTTTATATGAATAGATTTTGGAGATAAGAAAATTGACGTGTTGTAAAAAAAAAAGAGATAAATTACTATTACTAATCTTTGTATAATCTTTATTGTAAGCTTTGAAATAGAAATAAAGCGGCGCCAAACTTCGATTTACAAATTCCGTACACAACTATACTACAATGAAACTCCTGCGATTGAGATACGTTCGGAAGGGCAGTGTTGACTAACTTATTTGTACACTCTAATATGTCAGTGGAACAAGGTATTGGGATAAAACTTTAACTAAGGCTAGAAGTACATTCTTTCCTAGGGTGTCTGTAAATACCTAGAAGTAAAAGCAACCAGAGATTTAGATACAGAGCTGAAACTGAGAATGGAATTGCACTGTTTGTATTATCTGTATACAATAGTAAAGTCAGAGGCATCAGAGTGTCACATACAGATATGGAAATGCACTGTTTTCTGTGTCATGTGTATACTTATATAGGTTAGTGGAACAAGTTATGATTAAGGCACAGAGCTGAAACTAGGAACGTAAGTGCACTGCCTTTTGTATTATATGTATACAATAGTAAAGTCAGAGGCATCAGAGTGTAACATACAGATATGGCAAATTGTTGCTTTCTATGTCATATGTTACTTCTATAGGTTAGTGGAACTAGTTATGAATAAGATACAGTGGTGAAACTAAGAAGGGAAGTGCACTGTCTTTTGTATTACCCGAATACTACAGTAAAATCAGAGTCATCAGAATGTAACATATAGATATGGAAATGCACTGTTTTCTGTGTCATATGTATAGTTCAACAGGTTAGTAGAACTAGTGGTGATTAAGATGCAGAGTAGAAGCTAAGGCTTGAAGATTACTGAGTTATATATCAATTGAACTGTTTCACAGGTCAATAGAACCAGAGATTAAGATATAGTATTCGAACTACCAGGAAACTCAAGATAAAAATAGTGGTAGTTATTTGTTTTTAAGATTCTTGAAGTGAATTCGAGTGCAAGAAATATATTCTATTAGAAAAAAATTTAATCATAACTAGTTTTAAAATTAATGTATTTATTCTATCTAACGTTTAGTTACTTAAACTTCATCAGGAAGTAGTTTTAAAATTAATGTATTTATTCTATCTAACGTTTAGTTACTTAAACTTCATCAGGAACTAGTTTTAAAATTAATGTATTTATTCTATCTAACGTTTAGTTACTTAAACTTCATCAGGAACTAGTTTTAAAATTAATGTATTTATTCTATCTAACGTTTAGTTACTTAAACTTCATCAGGAAGTAGTTTTAGAATTAATGTATTTATTCTATCTAACGTTTAGTTACTTAAACTTCATCAGGAACTAGCTTTAAAATTAATGTATTTATTCTGTCTAACGTTTAGTTACTTAAACTTCATCAGGAATTTTCCCGCTCGTTTCCTAACATAGCACAACTAATTTGGTTATGGAGCAGAGGGAGAGAGAATGGACAGAAACCCTATTTACAAAGACACCTCGTCCACGTTTTCCTCACAAACAATTTCAGAAACCGATACATTCGAACTTTGCAACAATATTGAAAATAATTAATTTGAGCTCGTAACAACTTAAATGCCTGGGCTCATAGAACTTCTGTTTAGAAAAAAACGAATGAATACAGATGTGAATTTTGCAGTCCCTCACACTATAGAATTTCTCAAAATAGCCTCAAAAGGTTCTTTATAAGAATTGTGACATTATTAGCGCGGATTTTATCAAGAGGCCGAAAGAAAGCAACTAGCCGGCAACACCCGCCGCCACATCATGTGTTAGTCGTTACCAACTATAGTGGGATTGACCTTCACGTTATAACGCCCCCAAGACTAAAAAGATGAGCATTTTCGGTGGTGGAATTCGGTTGAGCGACCTGCAGATTGCGAGTTGAGAACTTTAATCACCAGGCTATGTTAGGCCCCGTAATCAGCGCGCTTCTAAAGTTTAATTCTGACAATTTTCACGCTTTTCACATACATAGTAGTGATTTCAAAGATAAAATATTTAATGAATGAGAACTATCCACAGATAAGTAAAACTTATGTGCTAAAAATCCGAAATTTTTCCTTCCCGTAATATTATCTGGGGATGTTGACATAGAAATTCAAATTTCCTTAGGAAAAGCCTTCTTTTTGTTGCGATTTTCCAAAAACAATCACCCATTAAAACACATTATTGCTCCTGTGCTATCAAGTTACCCAAATTCGTTCACTAATGAAAGTAACCTACATTACTGTTAGAGATAAACACGACTATTATCTGTAGCCTCTACTACAACATTTACAAAACTCGTCTATTACACCTAGTTTTTACATTTTCATGTTTTTTATAATAAAAGACATCTTCTCACTAAGCAATGTCTAAACCTCAATTGGTTTCAAACGAAAATAGAAAAATGAATGAAAATAGGAGATACAAAATATTATACACGGTTTTAAAGCTACAAACAAAAGGATACAAATCCCAAGAAAAATGCTAAGGATTTTACAATCAAACTTGTTCACAAAGTTAAAAAATTGAACTAATTGGATACAAAGTACATTATTTAAAAATAATAATTGTTTCAACATAGATTTGTTTGTTTGTAGTTAAGCGCAACGAAACACAATGGACTATTTGTACTGCGCTCACCACGAATATCGAAATCCGTTTTTAGCATTGTAAGTCCGCAAACTTATTCCTGAGCCACTGGGAAGCATTTAACACAGGACACTTTATCACTACACATCTGGTATCAAAGCAAAGTACATATTGAGCAAATATAGAAGTAAAGTGCGATCTCTAGAATTCTACAGTTTTTCTAAAAGTCAGAAGGAATGCCTGTTCTGAGACCTACTGTGTCAGCCTGTAATTCTGCCATAAAAATGACTTCGTAACATTTAGACATCAACTGATAAAATGTCTCTCATACTTTCGGAATAGCAATCAAAAGGTTCGAACTTATGTAGAAACTCTATTTTTTCACTATGTTTATTGTTTAACTTATAAGCATTAAATTAATCTAAGATCTTGTCAGGGAATATTCCTGTGAGTTTGAATTAACTAACATTTCAGTGTTTAATCTTGAGCTTGTACCAAATTTTGTTAAGACTAATTACTTTTCAAGTTCAACATTTACATTTATAGCCAAGTAAAAGAAGTGACAATGGGAAACGGGATGGCTGTAAATTTTTGTAGTCGTATCCATGGATCACTTCTATTATAAGGTCATCCTTTACTGATATGAAAAATCTAGTAGAGATCACGACTTGTAGAGTGGATATAATGACGGCATGTTTGGCGGATCTCAATAGCATTAGCAAATTCCATGAGTTTCTGAATACTGTTAGTCCTGCTATTCAATTTGCCTCATCGGGTACCGATGAACTGCCATTTCTTATTATATTAATAAGAGTTTAAGATGATAGCTTAAACATATCCATTCTCCACAAATCATATGTAATTCGCAGCTGTGTTGTTGGAAAAGGCGTGTGTATATGACTTCGCATGTAAGCTCATGTTAAACCTTTTCTTCTACTTATGAAGAACCATTACGGAGTCGAGGACCTTACTTAGAAATATGAAGTGGTTTGTGACAGATTAGACGTTTAGTAGACAATCAAAGGATCTTTTTTATCTACGCTTATGAGTACAGAAATATAGCGACAAGTTGAATTCGTAGGGACACTTTGCCGTACAATACTTTCATGTCGAAAGGTGGACCTTTCTTCATCAGGAGCAGACTGGGAATGCCTTTCTTCATCAGGGTCAGACTGGGAAAGGTCCACATTTCAAAAGAGCTTTGGTTGAACTTTTGAACCTACGAGTTGTTTTACATCATGAATATTTTTTTATCATTACAGCTAAACTATTGCCACGTGTTAGAAAGAGCGTTAGTACAGCGCCATTGGGTCGAAGGTTTCTAAGGTTTCGTTCATTTCCATTTAGGTACACTACTAGTTTTGAACTATCAGTGGCAGTAGCTCGAACAGATCCGATAGCCAAACTTTTATTACGTAATTGTTCCAAAACAATTGGAAATATCTTAGATTTGTTCTATTCAAAGTTCTTTCAAAACAGAGCATTGGTATGATCTATGAATTCGAAAAGATTAGTCGAAAAGACCAAATATTTGATGTGGTCTTTCCAGTGAGTTTAAACTAATAAGACTGTTTCAGAGGAATAACAGCTAACGAACAGAAGTGCAGTTGAATGGAATATTTTAATTCAAATAATTTATATTTATATGAATTATCTTTGTTTAGATATAACAGTATAACTTCTCTGCTTGCGATCAGGATACCCAACCAAAAAAGAACTACATTTGCGAAGGTTCTTGTCAAGGTAATTATCATTACTGCTATTTTACTGTTACTGAATCTGTTTATAGAAAAATGACGTCAGACATAAAAAAAAAGATCAAGTTTTCTAAATGTAAACTTCTTAAGACAAAAATTTGGAAACGGCTTTGTGATGTGAAAGTGATTACCTACAGAAACCATTTATTAAGTTGCGATCTTGACACACACACACTCAACCAGCATGAAAATAAATCAGTCAGGAACTGATATTACTATACCAGTGAGTCAACAAATTACTGAATGTGTTACAAAAAAAAAGAAATATCCTCACTCAAATCAACGATAAACTGTGTGCTTTACCAACATTTGTGTCGGAGATCGTTGAAGTGTGTAAAGTAATAGCTTTTCTATGTGAGCAGTATGAAATATTATTGTGTAAAACAAACAGTTATCAAAACAATACATACTTAGAAGTAAAGAAAATAACTGACTAGCTGCAAAATTGCTGTGACGAGAAAGATAACGTAGTTACGTTTCTTGAATTTCAGTTTAATAAGTTAGATCAATATTGCGGAAAAGGAAAAGAGAGCTACATGATATTCCACATATAGACAACGAAAATAAAAATTAATTGAGATAGTTGGAACTAGGATGGTAAAATTGGGTACAACGGAGCACAGGTCTAACCAAACTGATGTTATTCGTATATTATCCCAATGGAGCAATATGAAAACTCTAACCATTATAAATTAGTTTACCAATAAACGTGTAGGAGACTAATAGATAAAAGCAGAGAGTTTTGTCAGGTGTTAACAAATTCGTAATGTCCAGGATGATTCTGTTATTGATTAGGCAAAAGAAATACACTTGGTTTAAAGATTGTAGATTCCTGGTTAAGAAAGATGAAAATAATACATAAATTCACATTAGTGGAATAAATGATAAACAATTATTAATATTATTATAATGAATTTAATATTACTGGATAATCGATTTTTAAATGGTGATTTACATTAACAGTTATTTATATATATTTCTTAAGAGTTTCTCAATGACATTCGAACCATTACAAAGGAACATAATTGTGTTGTATCTTAATATTAGTTTGAAAAGAACTGGAGTTTGTTTTCAGCTTCGATATATGATGTTTTGGATGTTATAATTCTAACCGAATCTAATTCATCAACTGGTGAAAAAGGAAGTTTCAGTTTCATTAACTTTGATAAATTCTGTAAATATGTTGTTAATCATAATTGAAGAGTTATAGTCGACAATTGTTGAGACTCTTAAAGATGTTGCCAGTATAATATTCATACAGCTGAAGTATTATGTATTACTACATCACAAAAATCATTAGCTTTGGACATAATAACTTTATTATAACATCTAATTCAAATATAAACATGTTTTTAGATAACTTCCAAAATGTTGTAGCCTTGTTTTTAAAAATAATAATGCTCTTATAATTGTCGATATAAATATCGATTTTAAATATAGTAACAGATATAGTGTCGAGAGATATAAAATATTCTTGCTATTAATGGTTTTACTCAACATATAAATAATTAAATTAGAAAGAATAAATATATAATAATGTGCTCAAACAAAGATGTATAGCCCATATTATTACTCATATTTAAAAAAGAGAAGTTAGTCTTAGTCATGCTGTTAATAATCTTAAAATTTTGCATAATTATATCATCATGGCTATCATTAGTGCTGAAGATATTGTTTAATCTAACTGGTTGAATTCGAGATTTTCTGATATTTCAACTCAGCATAACATTATCCAAGATTTTCATGATGTTAGGTATATTGATAAAAGCTAAGACTTTAACAGGACTAATATTTCAAATGATATTGAAAATTTTCTATAGTTATATTAAAGATCATAATATTTTTAATGATATATCTTTAAAACCTAAACGTGTCAGAACTTTCAATAAAACTGGTAAAAACAGAAGAATTTATAAATAATGGATAAACGATAAATTTCAGAATAATACAAAACTTAGACAAATTATAGATATCGTATGAAATTATTCTAATAAGGAAACTTATCGATAAAATTATGTCAAATATAAGAATATGGCAATGATTAAATTAGAATTAAAAACTGCTGTTATTATGCTAAATTTTATCGAAATAAGGATGACATATGGGTAGTTTCGGATATAGTTAGCCAATAATTAGAAAAAAAGAACGAATACACAAAATATGATTTAATTTGGAAGAACCTGGGATCAAGTATTTTAGAATATTACAAATAATTTTATTGATTACTTAAAAAAGAATTAAAATGTGTTGACCCCAAAGTTCATGTCTCACATAAGTCTCAGATTACTCCGACAGCTCATGTAAACTCCCCCCCCCCCAATAACACGTTCAAGATAATTAAAATCAAATATTTCATAAATGACAAAATAAGCTACAATGTACAGGTATTGTTGTATTATGAATAAAATACTCGAAACGTTCCAATGTTACTTATTATAGACCAATTGCAGCTTTTATAATTTTTACGAATTATGGAGAAGTACGTTAATTACAAACTTATTAAATACCTTAAGAAGTTAGCTCTGATAAATAATATAGATTATAAATACAAAATTTCATTGTTACAAGACTACCACTAAAATCAACACTTTTTTGAAATTAAAGACAAATCGTTTCTGTATTATTTCTTGAAATATTTAAAAGCCTTTGGCGCATTAAATCATCCTGTTTTAATAATTAAACTTTTATTAATTCTCATGGATAAATTCTAAGCCCAATTTTACTTAAAATTCTTTTAAATTATTTAACTTATTTAGATTTCAAAAGCTAAATTTTTCGCAATGCTTATTTATTATATATGATTATAGTATTAAGGATGCCACTGACTATGTTTAAAAGAACCTCAATAAAATACCATACTGTATAAAAACGACATTTTAAAATAGTAATAGATATGTTCTAATTAACAATGTTACTGTTATTTATTCCTATATTATATTCCCATAATATAACATGCTTCTTGAAAAATTATAATCTTAACTCTAATAATTGTGCTGTTATTTAGAATTTCCACGAAGTTAAATGTCTGGAAATAACTTTGTAATCAACCTTTAGATACGCTACTATTATCATATATGATATAAACTCTGTAGTTATGTATCTATAATATACAAACTGTACTATAATACTCAAAGTATAACCAAAATAGTTTATACATATCTGGATAAGTCCATATTATGACATGAACTCTTAACATACAAAGTTATACAAAGAAGTATTACTAAAACTCTTTACTGTGCAAACTTCATTAATAATCATATAAATTATAATAATAGATTTTAAATCTTTGGATATATTGAGTGTTATTTATCTATATAAAACAGTATTGTCGTTCAAATCTACTTAACGTATAAAAAATAATATTTTGGTTATTTATAAATCTCCAATGATTAGAAATAATTATGGAATGTGTTTGAAACGTTATAGGATTTCTGTAATTTTTTGATTAATTACGCATTATTAAGAAGTAAATTAATTAATGGCTTTATAGTATACATTCTGTAATTATAGCAAAGCTACAAAAATTATTTGCCTCTGTCCATAATTTTAAACTTTCGATCAAAAGAAAGGCAATCACCTTACCACTCACCATCCATGATAAATGATTGACTGTCACTCTTACAACTCACCAACAGTTGAAAGTCAGTGGAATATTTTATGGTATAGCACGTGTTTGAGCATGACTCGCGAGCTCCGAAATCCAGACCTTTGTCATAGGGACAACCCGCGGCCGCTTCTTATTTAATTTCAATCTTATTTTTTAAGTCATTTTACATCTTGTCAGAGCCTCAATATTATATTTAAATCTATATACTTGTTATTTCTTCTGTTTTCTGATGTATCAGTTGTAAGCCTCGCGGGATGAATTTGTTCTGTAATGAGTGTATTGTGTGCTATAAATAAAAATAACAATTTAATTTAATTACAACTCGAGTCATCCAGTCATCTAGAGGATGAATACTATTTGCTGAACAAAATGATTATTGTTTGAATATACAACACTAAGCAGACTAAAATTCAAGACCGATTAAACCTTGGATCACTTTTACAGTGTAAAGACTATTCACGCCGGTTCATAGTTAACACCTTAAACGAATGTAACACAGAAGTTTAAAGTGCAAATGAAGATATAAATACACTTCCAGATAAAAGTAGGACTCTAAACAAAGTAGAATCCCTATTCAGTCAGATTATTATAAACAAAAATATATCTTTTAATCACCATATTTAGCCTCTGGCACAACTATCCATTATAATGTTAGTATAAGCCAACTCACCAGTCTTAGAGAACAGAGCGTAGACAAGATATTAACATTTAATTAAAATCGTGGCAATATTAACAAATGGTGTTTAAACTAGTGAAAAATCTACCTTTTCTCAATACCTATATTGAGTAGAAGTTAATACATCTTTCCTTAATCCACTTCTTTTGTATTATGATTCCCCAAAGATTACTACACTCAAAATGAGCCTTGTAACCTCTTCTAAGATGAATCAATAATATATAGAATCTACAAATAATAATGTTACCCATATCTCATTAAAGCTGTTAAGAATTCAGTTCCCCCAATCGAAATTGTTCGAAATCCAAATAAAAACCTAACAAACTATTTAGTTTCTTTTGCCGTTTTCAACTTCCACTTAGTAACCTAAGAAAAAATCTATTACAACAACATAAGGTAATTTAATAACTTTGCTCCATTAAGAAGAAAGTTTACAAGGTCACTTATGTAGTTTTATATTGACGAATCATGTAGGAAATTACATTCTAGAATTTAGAAACACATCAAAGGAAATAAAACAATGTCTTATAAAAACGCTATCCAGTGATACATGGTCTTTCAATTTACAGAGGCACCGTGCTCGAAAAGAAAGGAATAGGAATAGTAGTAAAAATGAAGTAGTAGTAATTGAAAGCTTAAACCCAACAGTAAATAGAGATAAAAATTAGTAAGTGCAATTAGCATTTATTATGTATGATAATGCACAAACACCTACATTTATTCATTTGCTCATTTTTTAAAAATGTTAAACAAAAGTTTTCCTATTCTGAAGGATTTGAATATTTTAAGTCTAGTTCATAGCGAATTATTGGCCATTCTACAGTGAAGTGTTATTAAAAGGATATTGATGCCTGGAGAACTATGCATTTACTCTTTCCATAGAGATATATTTTCATAATGATACTCCTATTAAATATTTCGAATAAGGAAGCTTCCAATGTTTCTCAGGAAAACGGAAAAAACATGCACAACAGAGTTTTGGGACAACAATCAGATTCGAAACCATGCCTCGAGCCTACCTGGAGCAAAGTTCTTATCCGTTAAGTGAGAGTTAAGGTTCAAAATAACTCTTTGACCCAAAATACCATTATAATGATACTAAATATATTTCTTGGTACCTTTAAGATAATAAACAAAGCTTTTAAGTTCACAATCCATAAATTTACATACTTTCAGCTACACTTCGAAATCAATAGTTGTTTTCACAAGTAAGATTGCTCAGGAAGCTGGAGTCTCAACAATACCATTCTGTCACAACTTTTCAAATACACAGAAGCAGTTCCAACGTATCTTTGTGCTTTGTTCGATTTAAATGTGGTATTGGAAGTCAATATTCATGTACAGTGGTACAATGGAAAATGTCTGTGAGAAGTCTGCCAAAGTCTGTAGTGTAGGAATGCAGAACATTGTTACAACAATCGATGAAGGAATGATTAGTGTGAAGTTTGGTTAACTTAACTTAACTTAACTTTGATATTATTTAATAGTATTATATGTTCAGACTAATGTATTTTTGCGTGTTCAAATGGAACATTTTCAATATTGCTACCAAGTTCAAATGTTAGAAATAGATGTACGCACGAGAATTTTATTTGTAATCACATTCTTTCAAATCTGTATCCTAATCAAATCAGGTGGATATTTTAAAGTGTTAAACTGGGAGGAAAAGGACATCTTGAAATTATGATGGCAGCAAAAACGTTATAGTGGTGGTTTTAAAGTGAAATTATTCATAGACTGTATTGTAATAACAGATCAGGATGGATATTTCGTCTTGTCAAATTGTGTTATTAAGTAACTAAACCAACCTGTGTGGACTTTGAATAAAAAGATACAATTGTTAAATGCTATGTATACAACTGTGGTAACCAACCGTGTAACGATCATTTGTATATAGGTTTGACTTGTTTTA
>NW_013667170.1:54220-76342 GCF_000517525.1 Limulus polyphemus
CAATACATACATAAAAATCTGACAGACGTTTCTTCCGAAAATAGTTGTGATTAAACTCTGATTGAAGAAAGGTAAAAAATATGTTCATTATCTCCCTTGTTACCCACTTTATGTGAGCAGGTTTGTGGAAATAACATTTTTAGATAAAGAACAAGAACGAAAAAAAATCATATGAGAAAAAACGAGGCTAGAGGGACACTGTTTGAAGAACACTGATAGAAGAACGTGATATATTTTTATGCTGGACTACTCATTTAGTTGTCAAATATAAAAGTTTAAAAACAGTAGATAACTTTCTCCAATAAAATAAACGATTATTTTTTTTTAATAATGTAAATTCCAAGTTTACGGCTTTTTTGTTGTTGTCTGATTAGTAAAATTAAACATCAACATTTTCAAGAGATGATGGATAGATTGACAGAATAATATTTCGTATGAGAAAAACACGGAAAATTGTGCCAACACAGACTTGTCAAACGTTCTCTTGTTTTAGACAGATAATAATAATGATAAATAAATAAATATTAATTACTGAAGGTGCATAAAAACTGCTAACTGGATGAATCTTCATGCAGGTAATATTTTTCTTAAAAACAGTGTAGAGTTTTTCTTTCTCGATGAGATTAAACTTGTATATAAAGCAACCACATACGTATTGTTTAAGTAACTTAAAACATTTAAGCACAATAGTTTATAGACAGAGAAAAATAAAAGATAATGTTGATCCTTTTTTTTCTGAATGTGTTGCAAATGAATACATAAATTTAGAAACTACGTGTATGTGTTCTGGTTACACCTCTTTTGTTGAAACTGCAGCATGCAGCAATCACGCGCATATTAGTTTGTTGTCGAAACCCGGTTTTTAGAGGTAGAAGACCTCAGTCTTAACGCCGAGCCACTGAGGGGCCTCGCGCTCAATGAAACTCGATTAATGTTTGCATATGTATTTATATATATAGACACAAATACATAGACACACACAAATACATACACACACCCACATATATATATATATATACTGTTATATTATAACTATTATATATATAAGTGTTCTGTTAATTTTAACCCTTACAGAAAAGACGGTGTAAAAAAAACAACTCCTTTCGTTTGATGATAATTTGATAGAACTATTCAGACAACAATGTTAAAAACGAAGGATGTTGGAAATAAGAACAAACAAGCTACAAAAGAATAAGGAAATAGTAAAATGTACTTTAATAAGAAAGGTATTTGAGGAAGCATGACCCACAAAACTTTAAACATACACAGCCTAAACATTAAACTAACTAAAGAATTTATGTATGACTATCTTATAATTAGTACGATCAAATTACTAGATGTTCAAATTGGTTTATTTTAAAGTATAATCAACTGTTAGGTTTATCGTCAAAGTTTATTCACCCATACTAAAATATCTAGTGTGCACCTCGGAATACAAGCAGAGTATGCTTTTCTTTAGTAGAACCCACAAATAAGTTGTTTATATGAACTACAACTTATATATATTGTCAGGACTTATGTATGGGCCGAATTCTTTACATTAGATGTCTGTGACTTGTTGGCGATAAATTTCAACAATAAACAAACAGCACACAGTCCACTTTTTTAAAATAATATATTAAAACAAGTTAAACGTTTATACAAATGGTCGTTACACGGTTGATTATCACAGTTGTATTCTGAGCTTTAAGTAATTGTCTCCTTTTCGTCAAATTCTACAAATGCTGGTTAAGTTACTTTAGAACACAACTGACGAGACAAATTATTCTTCTCTACTCTGTTATTACAATATAATCTGTGATAATTTCACTTTACAAATAGTCACTATACGTTTTTTATTGCTAAACTTAAAATCACGCAGTCTAGATCTATCTAACTATATATATATATATCTAACTAAATTTCGATGTCTTTTTATACATCAACAGAGGTTTAGAGCGTTCCACATACGACGAAATATCATTATTATATAATACTCAATAAAAACAACGATAAAATATGACGCACTAGTATAACATTCGCCAATTCACAACAATTGAACTCCATAATGTTTGATTTATAAACAGTTACGTAAATAAACTTCTGATAAACTATCGATTCTAAAAATAACTAACTTTAACACTCATGCTATACTTAAACCATCTAAGTCATAACACTCACATTAAACTTAAACAGCCCTGTATATCTAACATATGTATCACTAAGAGGGTAATGCTTAGTATGTAGGAATGGGCAGGGAAAATTATGGCCGCCACATATTATGTATTGCTCATCATAGTCTCAACTTTCTCTATAAAAATCTACGAGACTTTTATAAAAATCTAAATTAGGTTTTCGATGTTTTCAAAAGCTATTAAGACCTTCAATTAGGCAAAAACATCGTTAAAGTAGAGGACCGACAAGTAGTGTAACAGCCAAATGTTTTGCTGATTATTGTGAGTCTAGCGTCAGAAGGGTTATTAGCTCACCGATGCTTGAAGTTGTTGCGATAACTTCAAGCTTCCAAAATGTTGTATTTAAACTTTGGGAGAGCATAAGCAGTATAGCGTTTCACTAACTTCAACACACGATGTCCATCAAGTCAACTCATCACGCCAGGCTAAAACTGCTGCCTTCAGAGCGCCTGCCATTCATTAATATCGATTGTTTAAAAAGAGGGGAAACAAATAATATAACAAATTTTAAAAAAAAGGATGATGTAGAGATGGTAATGCCAAAAAATTACAGAAACAAGTTAAGGGTGAACACACAAACACATACAAAAATCCCTACATAAGTAGCCACTGAGTCAATGTTACAAACGAATTGTAAGACTTTATAGCACTATTCAGTTTAAATGTTTTTATTCAAACCTGATTTCATGCACATAAAAGTAATTCAACATTTAGTTATAGATAAAAAGTTTCTTGGAAAGATTTGGATACTTATATAGGAATTTTTGTATGGTTCTGTGTAGTCATCCCTACCTTGTTTCTGTAGTCTTTGGCAATGCCATCCCTACATCATCCTTATTTTTTCACATTGTATTACTTGTATTCATGTATATATACTCACCAATAACATAGCACAGTAAAAGTATCCGAACAGAAATAAGCGTTTCTCAGTAATCATTCAAATTAATCAAGCTGCTCTTTGTATTTTGGTGGATATCTGAGATTAGCAGAACATTAATATAAAGTTTTGTCACGTATGTAAAGTGTGGCACGTAGTTCTCAGTTTAAGGAGAGTTTCTGAAGATTGTATGCAGTAGAATACCTTATTTTTAGACGACTTTCTGAATATATTTATGTAGTTAGTATTTATCTTGTAGTTATAGGCGATTTGCTACAAATGTTCATGTAGTTGCATCTACCTTGTCGTTTAAACTGGGACTCTATATATTTTTGTGCAGTTGAATATCTTGTTGGTTTAACCAATGTTTTAAATGTGTAACATAATTAACTTTGTAGCTTTTAGCTGATTTCGTAAATATTTTTATGCAATAGATAAAAACATCTTACTCAACAGGTTGCAGCAACTTCCTCATTTGTAGTAAAATAACGATTCACTTTGTTCTATTTATCTTTCGTCAAATGTCAAATAGAAATATTTTATACGCTTATTGCATAAATTGAATTATTAGAGAATTAATACTCTACTCTTCTATTTTCATCATCGTCTGTAACATAAGAATATTTGACTTACCTTGTTGCTGTTTCTTCTTCATCAGCTGTAAGGTAAAGATCTCCAACTCCTTTTTTAGACACTCTGAAGGAATGAGGAGATTCAGAGTCAGATACTCGACAGATAATGTGGCTGTTTAATAGTAAAGCTCCTACAGGAATAGAGTCCTGCAAAACCAGAAAGTAGGTTTGAAATTTCTATATCCATGTCGTGTATACCAAAAGCATAACATTCTTATAACTAATCACAAAATTACGTTTCTATATATATAATAAAAAAAGGGACTAACGTTTCATTTTCATTGCTAAGAATCCTTGCATAGAATATGGTTTCAGGTGACAGCAGGTACCAATAGTGCAACAGTTTAATTCTTCACTATTCTTCACTTCAAATTGGCAAATATATCACCAAAAACGTTCAAACCAACTGTTTCATTCCCATGTACTCTGTGTCATTATTTGAGAAAAGACAATGTTTTAAATTTATAACGCCCCCAGTGGTACAGCGGTATGTCTGCGGACTTACAACGCTAGAAACCGGGTTTCGATACCCGTGGTGGGCAGAGCACCGATAGCCCATTGTGAAGCATTGTGCATAACTACAAACAAACAAATTTATAACACACGAATCGTAAATAGAGGGAGACTCAGTAGAGCGCATACCTCCGCCACGTAGCGTTGAGCATATTCGGCCCTCAAAAAGTGCGAAAATGTGTCCGTATGTCCGCCGTTATCAACGGACACGGACTCTTTCTGATAGGACAATGAGGGATAATATCTTACATATTTCTACCTAGTGTCATAAAAATTAAATTTTTTAACTGAGCAAAAATAGTGTAAAAAAATCGGTCCCCATGTTAAGAGATTTTTTGTTTTTTCGTGACCTTGCTGTGACCATGACGTATGATTTTGACCCTCCAAAAACTAATTACTTCTAAGATGGGTTAAAGTCCAAATATATGCTAACGTTAGTCAAAATCCATTCAGCCGTTTTTGAGAAATCTTGCTGACAAACACACACAACGGCGAAGGTAACAATATCCTTTATTCTCTGATGAAACAAAGGCGTGTTTTTAGAATAAACCGAAAAAACAATAAACTCTTCTATCGTCTACTACATTCGATAAATTTCCACTATAACAGTGCTTCCACGTGGAGGTAATGTATAGCAATAGCCTATTATGTATGAGATTGGTTCCAGCGAAGGGAAATGGCTCAGAAGTGCTACAAGATTGTTATAGCTTATGTACACCTTTTTTATAATTAATAATCAAACTCAACGAAAAAAACAGATTTCGTTAAATTAAGTTATAATGTTATACGCAATAGAATGATTATTGAATTTCATTAATACACGTAAAAAAATCAATGATGTACATACTAGTAAAGGCAGCAGTTGAGATCATGACGATAACCGATAACTTTATAACGTTGCGTTGAGAACTGCTAGTTAATATAGAACCGTCACTTCAAAATGTGCTCAGAATGACCAACGCTGAACACATTGTTACAGCTCAGGATGATCAACCCTGAACACATTGTTACAGCTCAGGATAATCAACCCTGAACACATTGTTACAGCTCAGGATGATTAACGCTGAACACATTGTTACAGATGCCTTGCGTGAATTAGATTACTTCAGGATCCTGCTTTATTCAGGATTTCCGATGATTGTCATCATTTATAACAAGCTGGCAACTAAACTTTATAAGCATTTATACCAATCAGTATGTCTGTCTGTATTTATGCTTCCTGGCATTAAAAAAAAAGAAGAAAGAAGGTAATATCAAAAGTATACTTAGTAAATGTTTATCATAAAAACAGAAAATAAAACTGTAGAAAAGCATGAAAATTTTCTCTTGATTTCCTCAATTTTGTAGCCTCCCAGTGGCAAAGCGGTATGTCTGCGTATTTACAATGTTAGATACCGGGTTTCGATACCCGTGGTGGGCAGAGCACAGATAAGCCTTTGTGTAACTATGTGCTTAACTACACGTAAACAATAAATTTTGTATTTATAGAGCTTCACCAAGTACAGACGGTTTCAAATATCAATTACAGAAACTAAAACTTCCTTGAACATGAATTATGATTATCAATTAAAATTTAGAAAACATAAAAATATTTTTGTATCATACTCTAGTGAGAATGGAAAACAATAATTTATATTCAGAATCATAATATATTATTTTATAGATTTATAAGTATGTACAGATTTATCTGTGTTCAGTCAAAAATCTTAGTCATTGTTTAACTTTGTATTTCCGTAGTATTTCAGGTGATTGTCCTTCTCCAAAGACGTAAGATGGGTTGACTGACCTTATGTTTACATTTTCCACGAGCAATTTGCAATATGTCCAGCTAGATTTGTATTTTTTTTATTCTGTACGTTCAAGGAACATATTAAATATTATTCCTCTTTGTTTTTGAATGAAAATATTACCAGTTTCTACTGTAATAGGGCAGAATAAGCAGTGTAAACTTGGGGAATGCAGCGCTTTAAATGTCAAAATACCAACTTTTTTATATCGTTCACTACGAGTGCTAGGGTTTACATATTGCATCATATTGAATAATGTTATATAAAAACATCACCAACTGCAGTAAATAAAAACGATCAAAACAGATGATGAAATTATGCATATTCTGTGTAAGATACACATTAAACCCTACAAATGATCAATGGGGTTAAGTGCAATATTAATGGTATTTTGATTATGTTTTATTTGGTGAATCATGTGTAAATACGGATCTTGATACCAAGAAAGTCATGATGTACAACAGTTTAAAATTTGTTCTTTGTTTTAATTGGTAGACTTCATCGGTAATTCTGTGGTTAACTGTAAATGTTTCAATTGACAGGTTGATTTAAAAAATTACGGTTTCAAACAACTTTATTAATAACAGTAAATGATGAAAAGAAATTTCCTTGGTATTTGTTTTCTCTACATAAGTTGATATTAGAATAAGAATATGAGAAACATGATGTGTAAGACTGTGTAAAAAAACTCGCAAAAAACAGAAGTTTAAACTTTAAAATAAAAATCGCATTAAGCTACAATGGTTCTTTGCAAGATATTCTTACTAACAGACCTGGTGTTAAGGGTAGACTTGTTTGTTTCTGTGTTTTCTTGAATTTTGCGCAAAGCTACTCGAGGGCAAAACTAAAGAAAAGACAGCTAGTCAACATCACCCACCGCCAACTCTTGAGCTACTCTTACCAACAACAATAATGCCCACACGGCTGAGGGGGCATACCTATTCGATGACAGGATTCGAACTCGTGATCCGCAGATTGCGAGTTCAGCCCCTTCATCATCAGGACATGCCAAGTCACTAAGGCTAGGAGCCATAGACAAGCCTACTAGGGGACCAAGTTTTCGGAGATCTAGTGTGAGTAGATATTCAGCCTCAGTTTCTGCCTAGCGCGCAAGTTAAGCTATCGCTATCCGTGCTTGCTAAATATAAACCCTAAATAAAACTACCTTTCGTAGCAAGTAGTTGCAGCTTTAAGAAATCAGAACTACACTATGAACTAACCTTTTGAGTTTTATACCAATACAGACAGTTATCAGATTTCAAAACGAACCATCGTCTACACCATCGTCGGGTCTCACCCCCGCCAGTGCTCAGTCGTTGGAGATACCCCATTAAAAGCTGTTGCTGTTGGTGGTGGTGTTTGTTTGCGGACTCCACAAGGTGGCAGGTACGAGCAATTTCTAAGCAGAGCGTATCACAACCTTTAATAGAAAAAAAAATTAATGTTTTGTGTTAATTGGAAGATAACATTTTGTTTTGGCATAAGTTAAAAATGTACAGCATAGACGGCTGGTATGGGTATTAAAAACTTTAATTTAAAATAAAGTACAAGAACAACGTTTCGACCTTCTTAGGTCATCTTCAGGTTAACAAAGATAGTTTGAAACTGACCGTTACTGGGCGCATGTCTTGGGGATGAGAGTGTGAACGGGTACGAGATTGTAGGGGGCGTAGCAGTTAGATGTTAGGTGATTAATTAATATAGGTATAAAAGTGTTCCTTTATGTTGGTTCAGTTTTGGTTTGAGTTCTTGTATAGGTAGGGCTTCTCTGATTTTGCGTTTGTTTGTCTTTGTTTCTATACTTCTCTACTCTAAGAGTAAAATAAATTTACGGAAAACAAGAATTATATGTCGTATAACGATTCACTAGCAAGTGCATCCGTTAATGCTGAGTTTAATGCTATAAATAAGGTAGCGAGCCGCCCCTTTCCACCATTTTGAGCCTTAAAATAAAAACCGTTCGTCCGATGCAAATATACCAGTTTTGTTTGTGTGTGTGTGTGTCATTAAACGTCACTTTTGTTTGGTGTCAACTTCTCGTATTTTGCTACCGACTTCCTCGTTCACTTTCACTCTTCTTCATGTCTTTGAAGGAGGTCAAATTAAAAGGGCTGCCAAATTTTGTCCACTGCTAATCCATTTCAACTTAATCTTCTGGAGTACCTCTAATAAATTTCAACGTAGTTGGTTCCTCACAAGAACTTTTGACAACAGACGAACGGACAGCTCTGTTATACAGATACACTTTGGATAGAATGATGATCTTCATATATTTGGCAAAGTGATAGTCTTATGATAGTTCTAACTGATAAATATATATTGTGAAAATTGTATTTTCATAATATTCAAAATTAAAGTATATATCGAGACTTTAGCTTAAAACAGATCATTCTTGGAATTTTGATCTATTACCTTAAACCTGCGGCATCCCTCTGGTGACAGTCAATTTTAGACTATCTTCGTGTCCTTATGACTTGCTTGACTACAGCTGTTTGTCAGCCGAACTTCCTAAGCTATTCGACAATCTTCCTTTTGGTTGTGGTTATATGATTACTTTCTGTGCGATTGGTAAAAATGGAATTTTCATTTCTCTGTCATAACTTGACCTGTGTATCTTTGAGTTAGTGAGCAGTTACATGCTAATCGTTATGCAGTACAATTTAATCAAACCCTATTTTATTTTCTAAACCATAAAGTGTCGTCTGTATTTGTATTTATGGCAAAGTTACATGGACTATCTGCCGCCTTTTTTATTTTGAAGTACTGACCAGAGGAAAAGCACCCAGTCAGCAACACCCTACCATCCATACTATGGGATTTATTGTCATTGTCATTCTTATGACGCACTCAGGACTTTAGTGCGGGGAGTACTTTGTGATATCACAAATTCAAACCAGGCTTGCCAGCTACAAAATACAGAGTTCTAGCACAAGACCAGCACGTGCCCTGAAAGTATCGTCCTGACCTAAGTTGTGCATAGTTCTTTATTATATAAATAATACTAGCGAGGTATATGTAAAAATATAATGCGAAAAAATTCCCAACAAAGAAAGAGTATTCAATAAATAATACGTTGCTGAGTGAATTTCCTTTTGTTGTTTAGACTTTCACACCTTAAAAATCATCACTGTGATTATACGATACCTGTTGGGAATTACTACAATAATACCACAGTTCGAAGACAACGTTTGGAATAACTTGTTTGCACAGGTTCGTCTCAAAGTAACTACAGGAACCTGAAACCCATTACTCTATCTTTAATGGCCCCCCAGTGGTACAGCGGTATGTCTGCGGATTTACAACGCTAGAAACCGGGTTTCGATACCCGTTGTGAGTAGAGCACAGATAGTCTATCTCTAATGAAACTGAAAGAACATTTCTACTGATATGTAATAAAAAACAGAATTATAAAAGAATTTGAATATATTTTAGTCTATTTTTTATTTTACTGTAACTTCAGTTCAATTTGAGCCCTAATTCACAATAATTTGTCAATGTTTAAAAGTACCCAATAAAACATTTTTCAGGGTATTTCCATGTTAGCTCACGATTCATTTTTTCATATATGTATGTTATTCTTAGTCAAAGTAAAATATATGTGGCAATCGATTGATCGAATACTTGCAACATGGGTCATTCATAAAATACAGGGTGACAGCTGTTTCATTTAAATTATCGTTTAGTTTCTAATGTCTTATTATGAAATAAACAATAATTAAATTGGTTTCAGTTGTTTTCGTAAAAATGTATTCTGTACCAACCATATAATAACTTTTGCCATATCCTGTATATAAAAAAATAAGTATTTATTCCAGTAATATTATTTAACATTATTACTCCTTAAGTTAGCAAATACTTCTGGTAAGAACAACAACTAATCAGTGACCATACCCGTGCTCCCCTCTAGTAGCTCAGCGGCAAGTCTGCAGACGTATGACGTTAAAATCGAGTTTCGATACCCGTGGTGGGCAGAGCACAGATAGCTCATTGTGCAGGTTTGTGCTTAACAACAACCAAATCAAACCTTACCTGTATGTGCTGTCTTCACAACTTCGGAATGTGAGGCGTCTAAGACTTTAACTCCATTAATACTAATAATGATATCACCAACTTCCAGACCACAATTCTCTGCTGGTGTCCCTGTTTAGGAAAGGCCAAAGAAACGATTGTATGATCCATAAAAAAATGTGAATTATTAAAAAACAGTTATCATAATGAAAGCTCTTAAAGTTCTACATAACATGCTAATAGTAAATCAACACATGACTCTTTTCATACAGTAGCAAAGTTAAACTATCAATGAGAGTATGGCGTTTTTTTTTGACGTTCCTGTACAAAGCTACCAGTAACCAACTTGG
The DNA here is from genome assembly GCF_000517525.1 of Limulus polyphemus. Taxonomy (NCBI): domain Eukaryota; kingdom Metazoa; phylum Arthropoda; class Merostomata; order Xiphosura; family Limulidae; genus Limulus; species Limulus polyphemus. The sequence continues at coordinate 64,562 of NW_013667170.1, forward strand.
TAAAAACCTTTTTGTTTTTGTGAACTAGTAATCTGCTAATAGGTAAATTAATATATATATTAATATATATTAAAATATATTATGCAGTCAAAAGCTAAGTGAATGCAAGATAATATTTTTAAAATATGTGTATAACAAGTATTCTAGGTTCCAAACTATTTTTGTACTAATTTTTCACTAAGTCGAGAAAAGCTTGGTTTACCGCGTAGTTTAAAATTCATATCTTTTGAATTGAATAAGTAAATTTCCTATTTTTTTATGAAAGGTTCATATCAAACACAGCTAGGCTAGCTGTATCGTTAGTTGTTTATTTAATTAGGTGAAACTAGGATAAGTTATATTATATTTCTCTAAGCTTTACTGCCATGGAGGTGACAATCAGCTTTATTCTGAATTTTATTTTTCAGTTTTCAATAATAAATGTCCAGCCGATTAGTTTACACCAAATTATTTGTTATATATATATATACCAAAGATATAATCGAAAAGATAATATGTGAAGCTTAAAAAAAATTCAATTCTTTTGTTGTCGTTTTCGTTATTACGATATTCGTTGACTAGTTTTAAATTAAGTTCAGGATTCAAAGGACAAACAAGTGTAGTTTCCTTTACTCTTCACTCCCTGCTATTCGATGTAACAAGGAGAATGTTAACGTCTTTACTGCTTGATTTTCCATCACATACAGAATGAATGTAAATTTCTGTATACTTCAACTTAAGATATTCTTTTACACGTGTGGAATAGTAGGGACTGCTAATTCACCTCTTCCTCTGTGAGTTCACATAAAAGTATATGGATTACACATAAACGCTGAAGTGTAGGAATTCTCTCTTTAAATCGAAAATAGCCACATTATTTACACAACTAATATAAGCTGACAGAAATGTTTGTTCAATAAACAAAAAATTACCCTTTTCAATGGCTGATACCACCACAGGCCGACTTCCGTGGATTCGAAATCCGAACTCATCATTGCTCCGTTGCACCGTGACCGTCTTATCAACCTCTAAAAAAATAGAAGATAATCCATTATTTGCTAGCAGGTTGGCACAGATATTGTTACAGTTCTTCTATAGAAACTCGAACAATGATTCTTTAAAGGTAACATATTTCATTCTATTAGCTTGGGAAATGACCCTTTATGTGACATATGACTTTTTATCAGTTCTATAGACACCAAAAGATGACACGTTAAAGGATGTAGGGAGCATTTTATTAGTTTATACATACTCGAAAGACAAATTGCTGAAGATGACAGATAATATTCCATTGATTCTGTATCTTTTGGAAGATTATCTTGCAATGAAGATAGGAATTATTCGATAGGCTAATCATCGGGATTGAAGGTAGTAACATGTTAATCGAATGTATGCTTGGAAGACAATATGTTAAAGGAAAACATAATTCATTACCCATTACTTCTATACATGACCAGCTAGTTTCATACTTTGAAAACGATATAGTTTCAATTCTTTCTCCCTTTCTATATATACATATATATAACAAACATTACAAAATAACTAAAATTAAACAATTATTTTCTATTCTCAGTCCCAGTTGTCAACATTAAGTCATAACAAATAATGTCTGTGGTCATAGCACCCAAACGTGTTGGGAATATTCTATCTATCAGAAAAAATCCAGACGCTGATGTTAAACTAACTAGCAATTATTAAAATTTAGTTAAGGGTTAGAAGTTGAGTGCTTACACCCACAACGTCTCAACTCATACTGCCTTTCGCTGTCTTTAGCCAGTTGTGGGGAGGCAGTTACCCTTAACACTCAGATACGATCTTAAAGCAATTATAAAAACTCCCAACCTCCACCCTTTTATTTACAAATGATGTTAAGCAGAACTAATTACCTTTCCTTAATGGTTTTTAAACTCCCAATTCCCCCCCCCCTTTCTCTTGAAGATTTGTTCAAGTATAGCCCGAGCGAGCTGAGACAAGCACAGTCACCTGAGGTTAATCTTTCCATCCCGGTATACTGAACAAAAATCTAAAAAACAAGTTTAAAGTTAGTTACTCACGTTCTCCACAAGGTAGTTTCTATAATCGAGGATTTACAGTTTAAAATAATTTCATATTTATTATAAAAAAGTATATATTTTTTATATGCCAGTCATTGTAACCATTAACTTTCAATTTACTTATGAATAATTGAACATTGTTGCAAATTGTTAAAAAATATTTTTAATTGTGATACAATAATTCCTCTTAGCAGTATAAAGAGATCAACACTATTAGGAGTGGGTAGATCAAAGGTGGGATAATCAAATTCCATTATTTTACCAACAATAGCCAACTGTACTCTGCCTTCTACAAAATTAATGTCTAAGTAATGTGCACGAATATCATTACTATTGTTTCTTTCTATTACAAGTTCTTTTGGATAAATTAGGTTTGGAATAAAATTCAAGTTATTGATCGATATTAGATCATCTATGTAACGGAAAATACATATGTGTAAATTAGGTTTTTAATAAACGTTTCAAAGATAAGTTTTCATAGAAAACTTATACAAATTGGTCATGTTTGAATAGAAATTATTATCCATCGGAATACCCACTGTTTGCTTATATACTTGTTTACTGAAAGTAATATAACTGTTATAGATACAAAAATTAAGTACATTTTTATATTCATGCTTAGTAAATTTAAATTTTGGAATTATTACTTCTGTATCTACAAAATTATCAAATAGATCATTAAATATCATGACTAAATCTTTCAAATATATTTTACTATATAATGTGGTAAAATCATAACTAGTAACAAAGTTGGCTGTTTTTAATGAATTCCAAAACTGCGGTGTTATTTTTAATGATCCAAAGTAATGGTCCAAATCATTTGATAACAGTAACTTTATTTTTTTCGAATAAAACATCTAGAATGTTTTCAGTACAAGAGAAACAGATTTTACAGCTGTATTTCAAGAGTTTGTAATAAACCTGAATTTAAGATGAGCTTTATGCAATTTCGGAATTGCATATTAAAATGACAAGCTAGAACAAGAATAATCTATACGTATATTACATTTTTAATGGCTTTCTTTAAGTTAGTAATAAATATATTTTTACTTAAAGTACTTTTTGTAAATGTGTGAGTGTGGTATTAATTTCATTGATTATAGTTTGTGAATATAACTTTTTACACACAAAAATAAAATTACAACTAGCTTTATCAGTTGGAGTAATAATAAATTGTTCTCGAACTTCCTTTATTTTTTAGAGATATTGATAGAAATATCTATCTTATATATAGATATGTTTAAAGCTTTTAATCGTTTTTTATGAAATTCATAAAATGTAATTTCCCTTCAAAAAAAGAAACGTGGAGGGTATTTGAACAATCCTCAAGAGACAGGGAGGAGGTTGGGAGTTATTAAGGTAGGGTTTTTAGTTCTGTTTAATATTATTTTGTAAAAAAATGGGCGAAGTTTTACATTGTAGAATATTTAGGGTGGTTTTATTTCTACCTTAAGATTGTATCTTAGTATTAAGGTTAACTGGCTACATATAGCGAAAGGCAGTAGGAATTGAGATGCTGTGGCTGTAAGCACTCAACTCCTATCTCTTAACTGATTTTTCGTAACTGCTGGCTGATTTGACATCAGCTTTTAAATTTTGTCTGATAGATAGAATATCCCCAACGCATTTAGGGGCTATGACCACAGACATTATTTGTTATGACTTCATGTTGACAACTGGGACTGAGAATGGAAAATAATTGTTTAATTTTAGTTCAGATGTAATATTTGTTTTATATTAAGTTCATTATTGTTTTATAGTGCTGATTTAATCGCCTATTGACAATTAATGTAACTGATAGTATCAGAGCAATATATACATACATAAAAAATGATTGAAATCTTTTAACTCTTCTGTTTTTCTCTTATCTATTACTTTATTACTGGTTTCGTAACTTCAAAAGTCTCTCTTCAGCATGTGTTTTTACAGATAATCTATAATAAACACGTTCAAATACGACTTTTCAACTAAACCTAAATAACCTGAAGTAAATACATATTTTTCAAAATGTAAAAACATAAAATATAATCCTTACATAGATTACCTACAAGAAAATATACTCAAAAATAAATCAATTTAAGTCCATCAAATGTAATTCCCTCCTTTTCTTTTCCTTTGTAATTTTTCTTTTCATTGAAATTATTTTAATTATAATTTTTCCTGTTATTATAAAAAATCAGTTTATTTAACAATTTATTAATACAAAATATACCACTTACTTACTTTAACGTCATTTCTGTGATTCCTAGTAATAATGTGTACCGTTGCACAATTCCAACTAATTTTACTCAACTGCTGTTACTTCTGCTCTCCTACCTCTATCCATTTAAAATGGCGTCAAAAATTTATGAAATAATTTTTCGAAACGTGACCTTTTAGGCTTTATACTACATTCTCTAAAAGGGAATACTTGAAAATATGGTTCTTTTAGAATTTTACATTTGTTCAATGTCTGCTGGCGTATACTGAGCTTCTTTCTGAAAATGTAACATAGAATGTATGTAAATTCATCCTTATTCTTATGTTTCACCAACATGGAATTCACCATAATTTACCCATTTGTAAAGACATATCACATTTCGGGAATTGTAATTAAATAAATTTTTAATGAAAACAAGATATCTTTATTATTTTTCTTTATCCCTTTTTGCATTTTAATATAACCTAAAGTACATAAACCACAATTCATTTTTTAACAACTCAAAATATCTTCCTTAGAAAATCTTTTTTTAAGGCTTATACAACAATCTATCTAAATTATTAGGTTGTCTTCTTGATAAAATATGTTTATTATCTTTGAAAACATCTTTCAGTTTTCATTTGCTGTTTGTTTTCATCGTGTATTAACAAATGAAATATCAATACGTATATTTGAACAATGGGTTTATACAAAAGCTATAATCTTCTCTTTAGGCTTACTAATCTCTCTATTGAAATGTTTTTATTTAAAAAAAAGGTACTCTAAACAATTTTCAAACTTCATAATACAATCTCTCCAGTGGCACAGCGGTATGTCTGCAGAGTTGCAACGCTAGAAGCTGGGTTTCGATACCCGTGGCGGACAGAATACAGATAACACATTGCGTAGTTTTGTGCTTAATTACAAATAAACAAACGCATCGTCATATAACATTTTCCGGGTAGTAACACTGAACTAAAAACTATTTTAGTTCTAGTAATCTATTATGCATGAAATATTCTCGGAATTTGACGAGGTAACGGTGGAAGGTATTATCCAATTCGTTATATTCATTCACTCTTCTTTTCAATTAACTTTCATCTTATAATGTTTATCTTTTCAAGGCTACATTCATTTTCATGCCATATTATATCACGTGACTGTTGTTTATTTATAAATATATGTCTACACATATGTGTTTGTTTTTAATCTTTATTCTATTAAATTTATATAATGAAGTGCCTCTTATATAAGTTATTAAATAAATATAAGTTTTTGTTATTCATCGCTTTTTTAATCTTCCAAGGAGAAATGGAAAAATGTGTGGTGTGGAAATTGATACTATTTACTAAACATGTTCAACTGATATTTTAACTATATGAAGATAATAAAATCTAACCTTATGCCTCCGTTATTTTACTGTAGAATACAGATGCACTCCTGGGTCCCGAATTAAATAAATAGATATTAGTCCTAATTGGGATTAGTATATAAATATATATGTTTATTATAGCGTAGCAAAGGAACGACTAGATCGTACTTTTGAAACTTGAGAGTCGTTGATCAGTAAAAATCATTTAATAGAAACACATAAGGATTTTTCATAGCTTAAGTTTATTTATGAAATCAAGCAAAATTCCGTCAATACACCAGAATCTGGTGGCTAGGGCGCTCGATTCGCACCCGACAGGTCGCCTGTCGACAGTCTAAGAGTTGGCGTTGGGTGGTGTTGATTAGCTGCCTTTCCTCTAGTCTATCACTTTAAAATTAGGGGCGACTAGCGCAAGATTGCCCTCGAGTAGCTCTGCACGAAAATTCAACAAAACAAACTAGATCGGACGTTCTACTTATCCATGTCCTAAACAAGAGATTCCGTCTCTTGCTGAAGTAAAACCAGGTATAAATTTGAATTTGAAAATGTATCGGGAATAAAAATTCTGTAATATTATTCGATAAGCCTGAGACATTAGTAAATTGTATATGTATTCTTGTCAAAAAACGAGCATTCAATTAATATTAGGGAACAATTGTATTTATTTTATCCAAGGGCACACAATGGACTATATGTACTGTCTTACCCGCGGGGATCGAATCCAGAATGTAAGCGTTATAAAACGTGAAGCTCACTGCTGAGCCATCGTGGGACGTAAATGCTACTCTAAATACGATGGATACTGGAGATATAATAAAATGAGTTATTATACTTTAGTGGCCAAAGAGAAAAGGTTATATACTCAATACAACACGAATACTGTTGTAAAAATAGCTGTTTTTTGGGGGATAAACCTATATTACAAAACTTGACACTTTGATGGCCAGCCGGAAATAATAGATGACACATTAATATTCAATAAGTATTGTCAGTGCTTGTATCACAACAACATGTTTCACCCTGAGAAAGAATTAGTCACTTTGATGCCGAGGAATAAATAAATTATAATAAACGATGACGTATAGGAGTCCATATTGGCACTCGTTTCATAATTACAGACACGATTTGTTCAAAATGTTAGCCCTCCAGTAGCAAAGCAGTATGTTTGCGGACTTATACCGCTAGACACTGGGATTCGATATTCGTGGTAGGCAGAGCACAGATAGCCCATGGTATAGCTTTTTGCATAATTAAAAACATCAAAGTGTTAAAAAGAGATTGGTCAAGCTAGAAGCCATGAAGAAAAATCATGTATTTTGTGTCGAAAAGACCACGTGGGCGATCTTCTGATGATGATTTAGTCTTAATGATAAAATTACTTTTAACTTGATTAGATTGGGGGTTTTTATGATGGAGCTCGTCTTTCAAATTTACCTTTAATATACGATGGCTAATGTTGGAGCTCATCTATCAATAAAATATTATTCTTGCTGGAAATGTATTACTAGATTGGTCCCTATGCTGTTAAGTCACAAACAACACGCACCTAAGATCTGGTAAACAACGTAGATCCTGGACGAAAGATGGCAGATATTTTGTTTTGTGGGAGGTGTATAACGATATTTTTAGTTTTAGTAACCGGAAGGAAATATGCTATCCACATTAAATTCTACAAAAACTATTTAAAATACATGCACGAAATGTAATATAAAGTTAAATGTATTTATACGGTGTATTACTACTGTGTTATTTATTCTAAAGCTTCAGTCATTATTTTAGACTTAATTAGAAATTGAACTGACTTGTCAAGGATTTTGCCTTCATGTGAAAGCTTCGAATTTTTAGAAGATTAGTCCCCCCCTCCCGACACAAACATGAATGTAACAGCACAATGTGGAAAAAAAGAAAGTAAAAACAAAATGAAATACTGAAGCAACACGTTAAAAAATGCAACCTATTCTATCAAAGTCAACAAAAATACTATACTTATTTTACTTTATTTACATGACGTAAGTCCATATGGTTACTTTTGTAAAACATATATTTCTAGAGAATGTACTGAGAAGTGTAAATCTTAACCATACATGATTGTACACTGAGAAGCATTCTGGATATTTACTCTTATTGCATATTTTTTTTACAAAATTACTGTACGAAGTTAGTGTTGAAATATGACAAGGTAGGGTATTCACACACACATATATAGTGATATAATTCGTTTAATTATGTTCTATGTTTAAAGACCAAAATATATTACCAAGCGTGTGCGTGGACAGACGTTTATATAATTCCATGCTAGATTTCCGATGTATGAGTCTATGAGTTACTGATTGGTACTGGTTTCGAAATTCACGCTCTGATGACGTAGAATCACTCGATTCTGATCTATGTAATGTTGGTCTAGTAACCAAAGCAACAGCCTCAGAATCCAATGGAGCTTCCTCTGATTGAAGATAAAAAGAATAAAAGAATTTCTTAGTTAAGAAAATTAGATTTCACCAGAAATATAATGCATGCAATAATATCATGCATCTTTGCATAATTGTTAACGAGAAACTCATTAGCGTTTGTACAACCTCAAGTAATTAGAAGTGACAGTCACTGAGACTATTCTGGAAAACACACACATACAAAGAACAGTGTGAGAGAGAGAAAAAACAAACACTAAAATAAAATTTGTCAACCTTATTTATGTACTTCAGTTTTTCAGAGGCATTAAGCTTAAGTATTTTACCAAATGAAAAACGTGTTTAAGAATCTCGTATCATAGTAAAAATATTCTTAGATATCATGAAGACTATCTTTAAACACAAAAGTAAACATAAGTTGGAAGTGAGTATTTACCTTTCTTTGAGCTAAGCCTGGCTGGAAACAGCAAATAATAATATTTTTTTTTTTACAATTCTTACAACATAAACTTATTGCTTATATCATGTATGCCACAATTAACACGTCTGGTACTTAAATTTTCAAACTTTCTGGTGTATGTACCTTTAAAAGTATGATATTTTGATGAAACTTACTACACTTTTTTTCCACAACAAAACCATGAAATAAAGTGGTATTGCCTCTGAATCCTCTATAACCATATTTTAGACCTTATTTTTGTAAATTTTATTCTAGCCTGGATTGTTGTAACATTACAATATACATATATATATGCTAAATATAACGCTCAAAACAATTAAGGAGTAATGGGAGTTTTTGTATACTTTAACCATGACAAGACAATAACGTCAATAACACCTCTGGTTTACTTCTTATCCGAAACCATGCACATTTTAGTTTGGTATAATAGTGAAGGAAACACGTGTGTTCTTAGTTAGCAGTTTGAACAGTAGAAGGAATTAAGAAGAACTGGAAGGCTGATAGTGGAACACACTAGAACCATAACAAAGGCATTTGGACATTTTCACGACATGGAAAGCTAGATGTTGGCTAAAAGCTGATAAAACATAGCATGTCATTGCAAAGTGGCTAAAGTCCAAGAAAGCGTTGTTAGCATGACTTTGGCTAAAATCCAACAAAGTGTAGTTAATATAATGTGAATTTGCTTTCAAACCAACAATACAGTTAGAGTATAACCTGGTCAGAGTATAGCATTTTAAAATACTTGTACATAAGACTCATTTGGGCTTTACACAAGCAACAGCTTCAATTCCCCAACTGAACCAACAATTCATTTCAGATCAGAAACTGGATAATTACTCAGCAACCAAGTGGTTATAAACAGGCTTCATTCGTAAGACTAACTTTTAGGCCATGTGACCGATAAATGTTTCTTTATAACCTATCAACCACAAAGCAGCTCGTCTTCGATGATGCTAAGAACGTTTGGATTGGTAAAATGACATGTTTTTACAAATATATCATGCTTTACACTGTTGCTAGATACCAGATGTGTACTCATCTGAAGAGTGCAAGGGATCAGATTCAACCATAATATCAATACACGTATATAGTGATGACATACTTGTCTGGGAACACTGCTGTGTGTTATAATATGGCACAATAATAGCATACGATATAGAAATGTTTTGTACAACTGTTACTTTGTCATATGCAGGTTCAGCTGATCAAAACCTTTTTTAATGGGTCAAAACTCTAGCCCCTACCACGCATAATGACTAACAACTTCCTGAAAGAAAATAGTACCGACCGAGTGTACTCGCGTTATATAAATATGATTCAACATGTATAAGCCAATCAGGGAAGAATATGGAAGCACGTGATTCATTCTAGGCAGTACTGATGAACAAAAAGTAGAGATCTCATAGAGGAGTTGGTCATATTACCCTCATTTCCCTCATTTCATGCTTGCTCCATCGGTGTACGACTTGCATTAGCATCTGTGGTGATCATACGACTAACAATTAAACATCTTCTCATAATTGGTTGAGCTGCAATGTCTGTAGTGCCAAATGAGGGCTTTTAGACATCACAAGTCATTTGACATTTATTATGCATGAAAATTAATTCAAGGATACCATTAACATGATTTATTAACGATAGTTATGCTTTATCGTAGCTAGAGTAAAGCAAGTCAAGATTATTCCTTAGTTGAATTTAGTAGTGTATCTGAAATATTTATATAACACGTATGCTCAGTAAGTTTTATATTGATTTATTTCAAAATAATATTTAAGCGATAAAAGTAAAGTTGTCAATATTAGAACTTACGAGTGAGTGCAGTTTCTACAAATGTCTGTTTATTAGATTCTTTGTTAATCAACACTTACATAATAGGTATGGTATTTATTTCCATCATTAAAATTCTATATACAGTAATGAGGTGAATAACATTTTAGTGGTAGTGTAGAACTGTTTACTGTTTTTGTTAAAGGTAGACCAAAATGCTAACTTTTGGATTAATGTCGCTCTAGTCCTTAATCAGTTTAAAAACTATAGTTACGTAAATGGGCATACTTATCACTGCTTAACTTTTAGTTTTTATGTATGTTTGCTACATTATAGTTTTATTTCTGAAACAATATTTCTTCTAGCCTTTTAAAAATTGTAATTTATTTAAGCAAGGAAATAAAATTCAAGTAAAGGAATAAATTAAGATATAGAACGTGTACATCAGGTGTAATCAGGAATTTAAATAACATTGTTTTAAATATATGTTTAATTGCTCTGGACAAATGTCATCTAGAACAATGGTTCTCAAACTGTGGGACGAACCCCTCTGGAGACATGACCGTATTTCAGGGGAGGTGAGAAGTGTCAGAGAAACAGGCATGACAGTATTTCAGGGAAGGTGAGAAGTGTCAGGGAAACGTTTCATTTTTTGTTTAATTTAAAGCTAAGTTTATCACTCATCATTGGCTATATATACATATACATATCACGGTTTAAATGGGTTGAAAGTTTTTGGGGGGGTTCAAAGTTTATTGCAGAGAAGAAAACTGAAAATCATATTCTATTTACGTCAGTTTATTCTAGTTGTTAAAAACATTCACATACATAAAAAGTTGCACATTAAAACAAATTAAGAATTATAAAATTAGAGTTTCAAAAATCTAATAGTAAATGTTTTTCCTGTGGCAATCTCTGGTCTAAAGCTAGAACTCTGCACAAATAGATTTAGTATAATATTTAGCGCATTTAACGTTTCTAGCATAAGACAAATTTATTTAAGACAATTTATTTTTTAGTTAACTGTTTTGTTTCAAATAAAAAGTAACAGATTTGAACTTAATTAGATGATGCACCCATACAGTAATGTTTCTTAATATAATCACACAACTTTCTGGCACTTAACTTTACTTGTGATAGGTTCTGAAAGTTAGCATTTAATTAAAACGTTGGTATCAAAGTTGTTTATTGATTGTATAAATTTGAATATGCGACGAGAACTTTCTTGCCAGTAAAAATTTTTTTTTTTAATATTTCATGTAAACAAGAGTTAGAAGTAAATGATCTTATTTAAAAGAGTGTTTTTAATGTGAGATAACTTAGTGTTGCAAAAAACTCTGTAATTCAAATAAAGTTTATTTTACACTACTACAGACTATCGATTGTTTAGAGGGATATTTTAATCAGTGCCATTAGTCAGCTAAAAGCCGCATTATGTATTTTGAATTTTATATAGTTGATTTTTTTTGGCTGATCCCTTTTAAACTTTGAAGACAACAATGTTTTAGAAATTGACTTCGGGCATTTATCTCTTGCCCCCCCCCCCCAGTGGCACAGCG
>NW_013667170.1:76514-109334 GCF_000517525.1 Limulus polyphemus
GGGTTTCGATACCCGTGGTGGGCAGAGCACAAATAGCCCATTGTGTAGCTTTGTGCTTAATTACAAACAAACAATTTATCTCTTGGAACTTTCATCTTATACGACCTTTCGACAGCATTCGTTTTCCATCATAATAAACAAACAAGTGAGCCATAACCAGTTAATACAAGAACTGTACAAGAACGATTAAAACAAAAAATACATTATTCCTCTTCAATATATATAAAAACAAGTGGTTGAAAAATTAGAAAAAATAAAGGTTTTCCATGCCGCATGAAATTACTAAGTTATAACTAGCGGCAAATAATATAAAGTTGGATGCTCGCCTTAAAGCGAAAATGAAGTCATAAATGTCGAAAATAAATTTTAACTCAGAACCATATTCCAAAATGACAGTTACATTGCATGCAGAAGATAACAAAATGGCAGTTACACTACAGGCAAAAGATAACAGAATGACAAAATATTACTAAAACTTCCATCAGAATGTCAGTGAATACATTTTGAAACGTCGTAGAAATTGAAACCGCAAGCATCAGATAACGAAAAGTACCTTGAAAGTCTTGTATATGTATATATGATTTGATTTTTATCTTTCCATTAAAAACCGTTTCTACCTTGACAAGAAAGGAATAATGTATTAAAAATTGTTAAATACAAGGTATTAACTTTGTCATCTTCTTTAATTGTTATTTTATCCGTTATTAAACATATCATTATCCTATAGGGAATTCAAAACGATATAATTTCTAAAAGGTATCACATAGAACAAGATCTAATGTCATAATTCAGTGTTTTGCTCCCTTTATCTATTAACATTTTGTAATATTTTTATCAAAGTTCTAAGTGATATATTTAATGTACACATATTTCATCTCAACAGAAGATCGCTCTGTGTTACAACTAATTAATCACTCTAAAACCTTGCAACCATAAAATCTACTGAAAGCTGCCTTCACATGTAAAATTTGACGTTATGCTTGATTATAATCCACTGTTGTTACACTGATTACTTCTAACAAATTATTTTATGACAATAACAAAGTAAACAATGTCATAAGTAATCCACTTTTGTCGTTTAATATTATAACTTTGAACACAAATTCATATTTTAAAGCCACGTGCGCAAGGCTGATGAGGGTAACGTTCATATGAGACATGTTTTAAAATGATCCCTTGCGGGTTTATACATTTTCTTTTCACTTTGTATCCAGTACTTGAGAATGGGAATCGTTCGATAAATTCTTAATTTTTAATCACTAAAGTAAACTTTATGATACTACGAAGTTCTGACAAATCGCACAAAAATTAAAATATCCAGTAAAATCTATTTTTAACTTTAGTGGATCCTACTCAGTAGATTATAAGAGGTTTCTTCGCCCAAACTACGTAATTTATTTACTGCATGAATTTGATTAATAATCTAAATTATCACTTACTATTAGAATCTACAAGTTGTTTCCACACGGCTAACTCCTCTTCTTCTCCAACAAAAATCCATAGAGACAGGTGATAACCCTCCAGATGAAGGCCTAACAAAACATACAAATCTGTCGTAGATCATATTAGGTATAACCTAAGAACGCTCAGAATGATTTTCAAATCTTATTTCACCATATTAGCTATTTCTGTACTATTAAAAAATTATCGTCAAAGGATAAGCATATCTTCGAAGGCTACTCAAAAACAAAAGCAAATTAATTGTCTTTATTGCAAATTAGCTAGAGTAAATTAACACCTCCCATGAAGATACATATTAATTAAAGAATAGTTTGTTTATATATATATATATCTTATAAAGCTTTATTCGATAGAGTTTTTATCTTTTCGAAATTTATTCTTGAAAAAACATTCTATAGATTGTCTAATGAGTAAAAAAGGCACACTTTTATCCCACGAGCGAACGATGATTTCAACAAGGAATATTACTTCTACTTGAAGACAATAGAGATTTATTTTCATGAACACCATGATAATCGTTGATGATTAGGAACACATTATTAAAAATTTAATGAATGCAATTTTCAACAATAGTGCTCTTCTGTTCCCGTGGTGTGCAAACAGGAGTCGCTCAACTGTAACTATGGGAGTATATTAGTTATATCTGAAAGTACAAATTCAAAAATACAGAAGTTTTAAAAACTACAGTATAAATATCACTACTTTTATATAACATAATAACAACAATTAACACGAGAAAATTATGGGGAGGGGCGCGCGACATAAAAGGTGGTTTGCGTAACACTGCTCTATTCATATAACAGTTTTACAGACTACTGAGTCGTTTGACTAATATACGTGTTGTTGTTGTTTTACATAAAAGTAATGATATTTTCCTTTGTAGACAACAATTTCGGTCTTATGAGTGAATAATGATAAGTATATTATTAAATATTAAAACAACTCTGAAATAAAATGTGAAAATAAAAGTATTTTTAAGATTTCCTTGATTAATGAAAGCCCACGTAAGGATTGATTTTGTGTTTGTAAAGTCGAGAACCCTAAAGTTCACAGAAATTTCATTTAGAGACATAAATATCATTCTGAGAATTTCATATTTTTATATGATAGAAAGCACGAGAACTCTTCAGTTTTAGAATTCAAAGTTCTGCCCATTCTAATGCACAGAGCCAGTAAATGATATACTCAGATATCTACGTTGAACGTCATGTAGTACTTAGATAAATAATGAAACTACCTTGTACTTCACATTGTTAAGGTGTTAAATAATTGCGAAGTACCTCCATGTTAATTCTAGTTAGTTTAACGCTAATTATAGATACGCCGAATATACATGACATATGTATTACGTAACCTACCTCTATCTTCATCGTCCTCTTCAAGCACATCCTCATCTATGGCAGTGGACCCCTCACACCATCTTTGCAGCCTGGAATGTGGAAAAGAAAAAATATCTTTTGTTCCAGTAAATCTCTGTCTATCTCGTTCCTGTTGTTTTCTTAAAATAGAAGGATCAGCGGTCTGTGGAAAATCCCACCTTTGTTTGGAATAAAGCCGGTCACCACTAAAAGAGGAGAAACTTCTGTTCTGATCTTTAACTCTTTCTCCACAATGGCTACACAGAAAGAAAGGAGGACATTCCTCTAGAGTGTCAGTTCCCCTGTTTAAAGAGTGTGACCTGCGAAGTGGATTGTTTCGGCGTGTTTCTTCTTGAGGTTCGGTTGTGTTGATTGTTACTCTGAAACGATCCTTTTTCCTAACGACATCTGGATTCTTCTTTTTAACAGAAACCTGACTTTCTTTTCGAAAAGAAGTTGCTGAAGTTGCTGGAGAATCTTTTGAGTCTGTTTCAAGGACAGATTCAGTAACACTCGTTGTTCTGCTTGAAATAATGTCTTTCTCCATATTTAAACTTACAGAGCTGACATCATCTGGTTTTGGCGAAGATGTTCTTTCTAAGTGCTGTTCTAGGTTTTCAGTGTTAATGGAAGTCTCCATCCCTTGAAGATCTACATTATCTTCAAATGATCGAGGAGGATCGGTTACTTCAATGTCCAGATTCAACCGATTTTCGCTTTCAACTGCCCCTTCCTCGCCTTGTGAATGTGAACATTCTGGATCAGTTTCGAAAACGTTATCCACAAAACAGCTACCAGAAGTTGTGCTGTCGAAAGATGGGGTTGTTGTTTCTGACTGAAAATATTCAGTTGTCGTGGAGAGATTTCGTAGATTTAAACTAGAAGATTTTTCACTGTTTTCTATATCGTGTTTAATAGTAACCGGTATGAATTCATCTGTTTTAATACAATATTTTTCAGATTCTGACAGTGTTTCTGAGACTTCTGTAACAGTAAAAAGTTGTTCTTTTGGAAAACGACAATATTTTTCAGATTCTGACAGTGTTTCTGAGACTTCTGTAACAGTAAAAACTTGTTCTTTTGGAAAACGAAGTACTTGTTTCTCATCTGAAAATTTATTTTTTTCTGCACTCTCTCTGTTAGAATGTTCCTCGTAAGACAATTCATGATCACCAGTAGCTAAAAATTTGTGAGTAGGTGAGTCATGCAAAGATTCCACTAAATCTTCCGAAGTGCCATCACTTTTTTCGATGACTGTTGTAGCTTCAAGTAAACTTGAGTGATCAGGTGAATATTCTAGCTTTGGTGGAAATTCTTTGGCGTTTTCTTTCTGAGAGAATGACTGTACTTCCACTTTACACAAAGTATGTGTTATCTCCTGAAGTTCAGAGTCAGAACTTAGAAGACCCTTCTTAGTTGAATCATCTGAAGAATCCAGGTTTTCGTTTATTGTTTCATCTAACGGAATTTCTTCTTCAGAATTGTTATGTTTGTTTTCAAAGTTCCAATCGGGTTGCTGAGGTGTTAATTCTTTTTGAACTTCTTTCGGAGAAAATGAGCTAGATGTTCTTTGGTTACTAAATCGTGAAGAGGGAGAACCAAAAACACTAGCCGATGAAGATGTACTTTCAAACGAGTTTTGGCAAATATCGTTTGAATCTGTAATTTTCTTATGAAACAACATTTTATTCATGCCAAGTCCTTTGTCTCTGCTCGAGTGTTCATTGGCCGTCATGTATTCAGAGCTTTCGCTTGCCTCTTCACATTCGGTTTCGGTCCTAAGAGATACTTCTTTTTTTGCTAGCCAGTACGAGCTACTAGTTGACACATCACTCTGAGACGTCTCACGTTCAGTAAAATGACTGCTGGATGATTCACTTTCTGGAGAGGTTAAGATCTCTTGTTGATCAATTCTTCTTACGAAAGTATCTGGTGGATACCTTTCTTTTATTGGTGACTTGGAAGATGCCTTTGTCTGAAGTAGTTGGTTAGGTTTTCTGTCATATAGCACTACGTCTGATGTCATCGTTGGTGATTCATCACTGAACACAGAAAAACCTTCCGTATCTGTTCTTAGGAAGTGGATATCATCTATAGCTAGGCTGAAATTTTCTTCGATATTTTGATGTGGATTATATGATACAGAGTTTTCAAACCTTATTCCGGTTTTGGTTGCTGAGGAAGCCATAGTATTTGATTTTTCAATAGAATACAAAGAAGTAGGGTTATTCACAATTTGTGAAGGTTCATGCTCAATAGTTGAATGCCGTCTTACTGGTACTTTTCTTTCTTTCGAAACTTTACTTTTTGCGCTGGAAGAGGACACGTCTATAATAAACTCTTCACCATCATTTGCTAAAGAGCGGGATAAAGGAATCCTCTTCTTTCGTATCACACCCACTGAAGATGAAATTGAAAGTTCTCTTGGAGTTTGATTATGCACACTAGAGTGACTTAACAATTTCTGTTGATTTGTCGGCTCTATGAAACGCTTTTCACTATTTGTTTCTGCATTAGAAATAGAAGAAGAAACATTTTTTGATAAAAACCCTCTGGTTATAGGAGAATTCGGTTTGAATGAAACTATTATTTCCTCCGAAGAGAGATCAATGGAACGTTGTTTCGAGATGGTTCTTCCTCTCAAAGGACGAATAAACCGATGGTGTTTTGATAAAACATCTATTTCCATGACGTCCTCGTCACTTTCTTCATCACTTCCTAAGTTTCCGTAGGAAGATTGGCTTTTAGTCAGTTTACTTATTCCTCTGTGTTGTACTCCTCGATGTCTCTGCCTCAGAGGAACGGACGCTCGAGGAGATAGAGTGAGATATGCTGGAATGCGTATTCGATTGGCTGCTGATTTATCTGTTTGTGTTGCCTGTGTCTTCGTGGGGGCTCTTCTTGGTCTAAGCTGAATAACACTGCCTGTCAAAGATGACGAACCCAGCCCAGGGTATGAATCGTAATGTGTGGTGCTATCCACAATAGAGTCTTCTGTTTGTGGGGCTTTCTTTAGTGGTGTATCTAACAGTCGTTCTTGAGACCTACTTTGTTCTTTTGTAATACAAGATAATTTTTGTTGACTTAAAGGCGTTGATGTTGCTAATGGACCACTTTCGCTCTGTACCAATTTGGCAACAGTATGATTACGCATGAGAGAAGCCGAATCAAAACTAACATGTTTTTGCCTACGTTCATCCAGAGACAGCTCGTCTGCTTTAGAAGCTTTCCATTCCAAACTAGGTTCTACAGTTTCAGAATCTTTAATTATGTCTGGTGTTAAACTAGGAGTTGAGTTAGTATCAGCCTGTTTTCCTACCATTGAATCGCGTGATTGCTCTATTTGTGCAGACTCAGTGTTAACAGTGTTCTGATTTGCACTTATCGCACTAAAAGAAGAAAATAGTTTGGTTGTAGCTACACAAACACTTTGGTCATCAGAACTCTTATCAATCCCAGCTAAACGAACTTTTGGATCATAAGCACAGAACGATTTTGGTCTTCTACGAAATCCAGCTTTAGCAAACTCTTCATTGTCATCATCATCTTCATCGTTTACTGAATTAGCTAACACCATCTTTCCTTCACCTTTACCGTGGGCGCTTCCTTTATCTACGCCACCTGTTTCACTTTGTCTTTCTTGCTTTCTATAAAAGTATAAAGGTTTACTAACATTTTCAACGCTGGAAGCCTTCTTCTTTGACATACAGGAAAAGAACGAAGACCTACTACACGACGTATCTTGTTGACCTCTGAGACAACCGAACATTCGACTCGTGCGTGCATTTTCTAAAACTTCTGCTTCTTTTCTATTAATACAGTATTGCTCTCTTATGTCTTCCCGAGAGTAGATTGGGTGGCCTTTCTTATTGCGAAGGATGTTAACCCTTCTTTTCACCATTTCATCATCCGAGTCGTAAGTAATGGTATCAGCTGATAGGTCTACTTGGATGCTTTCATCCACTTGGTCAAATGAAGCTGACTTCAAAGACAACACTGTGTCTCGAGAGTCTAACGTGAGGCGGGAGTTGCCCAAAGAACATACTGAAACAAAGGGAGAAAAATCCTCATTTTGAAACCTATATATATATATATATTTATAACGTTAATATCAAAACATAATGATGTTATTATTATTTTTTTTTGTTCAACTTTTCTTAAGAAAAATTGTTATTCGCCTTAAAATCTAATCCTCACTTTACATCGGCGAAGCCACTGATTCAACAAAATCTTACTTATAGTGACACTATAAGATGGATTTTGTTAGCACAAATTTGATAACAATCTTTACCACATACTACTGACTGAAGTACTATATGAAAGAGATCATTAAGAACGCAAACTATTTCTTAGTCATCCTTTTTACTCTAAAACTATCTTTAGAAAATACCCTGAAAATAATCAAAAGTATTCAATTTATTCAGCTACATTGTATAAACTAATGTGAAAAGAATGGTTTAAAACGACACTTGTGTAAAACATCTATTTACAATTATCATAAGAAAATTTTATATCAGTTAAGAGTAGAAAAAAACTTAAACTTATTTTTGCAGGTCGAGAATTAGATGTACAGTTAGCTAATTGATTTAGAAACTTTTAAGTGTAATTTATTTGTTATATACTTTAATTTGTAGAAATGGTAAGAGGGTCTTTTAATTTTAATTACCTGGACACAGACAAATAAACAGTCAATCAGACATAGATACAGATAGATAGATCTGAAAGTAACATCAATGTGATGACATTATAAGTTCGAGTATTTTAGATGTTAGATTTATGCCTGTATTTTAAGTTCAATTTGTTTCGAATTTTTGCGCAAAATTACACAAAGGGCTATCTAGTTATAGCCATCCCTAATATTGAAACGGTAGACTAGAGGGAAGCCAGATAGTCGACACCACCTACCGTCAAACGTAGGGCTACTCTTGTCGTTTGAACAAATAGTGAGATTTGACCGGTATTCTTACAGTTCATTCACAATGCCAAAATACGGAGCGAGTTTTTTCGGCAATATGTCGCGAATCATGAACTTTCAGATTCACATTCAGAGCTTGCTAACCACTAAGACAAGCTAAGGCTCATCAACGGAAAGATTATTAGAATTTAATATTAGCGAAAGCAGCACAATGGGCTATCTGCAATATGCTCACAGCAGAAATCGAAACCAAAATTTTAGCCTTGTAATGGGAATAAATTAATACTTCCAATTAATGATTGTAGCTTGTAAGCTAGTAGTTATGAAATATATAACTTTCTTTATGAACTATGCCATCTTTGAGGTATTGTTTTAATTCAAATAGACGTTTCCAGCAGATATTAGCTTTTTTTTTTTTCAAGTCCAGGTTATTTAACCTTTCGCTCCTCACGAGAGTGATTTATTTCAATGGGAAAACATTACAACAACAAATTAAGCTTGATATTAAAAGCAAAACGAGTTAGAAAACATTTTTAAGTATAAGGTTTACCCTACAGAAATAAATGCGAACACACGAAGAGTATGAACTTTTGAAATGGTGAAAAAGAGCATTTAAAGAAGTTATGATAAATAAAAATGCACTTAAACGTAAAGAAAGTGAGTGGCTGACTGGTAAATATATATTTCTAATATACATTAATATATTTCGTCTTTTAATGTCGTTTAATGTAATTATATACACAAAATGATTACTATAATATTATGAATAATGCTTAATTAATATCGTAAAGTAGTTTCTGCTTCAAAGAATAAAATATATCCCATGAAAACTTATAGAATAGTATTGTATACAATGCAAGTAAGTCATCCAATTCGGATTCTTGCAAGGAATGCTTGATTTTAGCATTGCAATGTAGGTAATAATTTAAGCAACTCTTAGCAAACTTACGAAGTGGACGTCAAAGTAACAAAAGTTTTATTTTATATTGCTCTAAGTTTCAAGTACGAACGTTTTTAAAATACTTCATATCTCTGTTCTTGGTTAATTTTATATTCCCTTAAACAATCTGACTACAACGTTCCGCTGAATAAAAATAATATATTCCTGTACTTGTGACCTCAGAACCCATATTCCTGTTAAAGATTATCTTTTTAAACACTACTAACTTTGATCTATGACGTTTAGAACGATGCTGGTAGACAAAATTATGTATCCTAGTGATCGACATTGCAAACTAGAGGACAGAAGTGTTGTAATTTACATTATCTTACTTTTATTAGATATATTGGCTGATGGATACAGGTTTGGATAGAGCCCTGTTATCCACACTCGAGGTATTGATTGAAATTAATTTTTCTGTACAAGATGACTGCACTTTAGCACTTGCTAACAAGATTAGAAGTGAAGCAATAAGCTTTTGAAGCCTCAAGCCACTTATTTTGCTCCTTTGCCATGACGTCGTGCTAGTCTCGTTAATTCGACCTTTTCTCAGTGCATATTTTCTAAGAAAAAGAACCTTCAACATCGTTCTATGTAATATAGTTTTTCCATATTTGGACTTCAAAAGTCAGTTTACTTGACGGGCATCTATTTGAATCATTAATATGAAACCGTTATGCATCATGTGCAATGGCAAATTGACACTCGTTATTTTTAGTAAGGCTTAGATATGTTTTATTCCCAAAAATAAAACCACAACTAAACTGTGGTTATTGCTTATTTCAAGATTGATATTTCTTAATTAAGGTTCCCTTTTCCTGATCAATAACAGGTAATTAAATTGCATTCTTAATATTTTCGCTTTTCCATCAAATCCATCAAATCTTCTCTTCCGTGTAAGGGTGTGTGGTATTTTTGTTAAATTCCATTAGTTAATTGTTAAATGTTAAATATTTTTAAGCCATTCATACGGTAAACAACCATTATAAAACAAGACAGAGGGTGAATACTCAATGTAAAGTAATTATAATAATTATATTAATCATCTTCAAAATAAAACAATAACTCAACTAACTTTAATAATTAAATTGTTAAAGGGAGTATTCTGTCACGAAAACTTGTCGCATCTGACGATGCCAGATTAACCTTCTGAAACGTTGTAATCATAGATATTATATTTTGTGTATCCGATAATAAACAAGTTTTAAACTTTACAAATTGTTATCAAAAGTTTGATATGATGCAGATAATCGTGAACCACGATAGTGGTTAATAATAGGGTTTGCCCAGGAATTTCACAAAAATGTTTGTAGAACATACGACCTTCTACCTCAATGGCTAAAGCCACTAATATATGGATAATAGCAAAAAAGTTGATTTTCGATTGTTAGAAATTCAAAGTTCATCCATTTGTTTTTAATATTATTATTATCATTCATTTCCATCTTGTTTCACAAGCCTACAGAAATAACAGCTATGAATATTTGTCTCAAACCTGGGCAAACGTACTTAAAAAAAAACAAAAAACTCCTGTGCAGGTCATGGGACTATTTTTATGTTAATTCTAGAAAGAAAAGAAGAGATATTCAGTTTTTTTCATTGCTACTGGCCAAGTTTCTCTTCGAAGCCATTTAAACACCGAAGCTTAGAGCAAAAACGGCTACGTATACTGCGACAAAATTTATGCACAGCTACTAAACAAACTCCTGCGAAGGTTGTAGAACTATTTTTAAGTTGATTCTTGAAAGTAATGATTTCCACCCTCTAAAATTTTCTAAATTCTTCTTCGCTACCAACATATGCTCTTCCAAGTCATTTAATCATCGCAGAAATGTAGAAGCCGTTTAAACACTGTTATACTAGTCAGAAATGCTCCATTTTATACTACTCGGAAACGCTTTGTTTTATTAGAGTAAACAATGTATACATTTATAACAGTGTCTCCAGCCTTATTATTATTGATTATAGTTTTACAAGCAGCTACAGAAAAAAACGGTTACGAATATTTTACTGAAACCTGGAAAACAGTAATGGATATAGTATTGAATATGTCATAAGATGGTTTTAAAATTAATTCAAGCACCTTCGTTTTTTCGCCCTGACGAAGTCCTTCACTTTCCGCCATTGAAAAAACCCGGTGTTTTACTAATGTGCATTAATTGGAAAATAATTTGTGTAAGTTATAGCGCATTAATGTGGAATTGTTATGTTGAGCATTCATCATTTTTAGAGTTCGCTGTTGTACTTTGTCTCTACCTGGTTTTCTGCGACTATTTCAGTGAGATTTCTAACTATAGACGATTAATATAGTAGATTTCCTACTCTTAATAATTTCTAATTATCTTGTTATTTCTATATTTATTTATAATGATAAAACATTGTTTTATGTTATGCTCCACATCTCTCTCTCTTTAGCATAATAACTTTAAATAATGTGCTTCTTTATGACCTAACTCTCCAAATATATATATGTGATGTTTCTAAATTCTGTAATCATTGTTAGATTCCCTGCTATAATGTAAGAGTTAAGAAACAGAAGGCAGGTCTGCAAGCTAACGCCCACTTTTATTTTAGCTATATATAGATATATAAAAGATATTTTGTTCTGTAAAATTCGTGTGCTATTTTTTCAATAAGTTTATTGTTTTCGGAAAAAAAACATGTTAACAATCGTAATTTAACACAGTTTAGAACACAATTCTAAGATCGTTCAGTTTCCAAGAAGGCGGTCAGTACGATTTTGTTTTCTCGGAAGGATGGAAGTTATGCAAGTTCAAAGCTGTTATCCAAATTCGTTTAAACCCACAAAAGTAGAGTAAAGTATCATATTATGTTATTTTAACAGCAATTGATAATATATAAAATAAATCTTTGCAAACATAATTTTATTCATACGCATTGTTTACATAAGAGATCCGTAATTCTAAAATCGAACATTTTGAGTTTCAATGGATGAAATCGGTAAGTAATAAATCGTTAAACTTTAAGCTTTTAAATTATGTTTTTCTGTTACGTTTCTTTTCTGAATGGTAGCTTATTTGTAAGACAATTCATACTTTATTCTACTTTGAGCTTATAACTCGTCATTATATGAAGGTATAGTGATGTATGTATTGTTAAAGCAAATCTGATATTCATAGAATGACTAAAAAAACGAGGAATTTAAAAATACATATACATACTTTCAAAAAGTAAAATGAATGATGAAGTACCTTACGTTTTACTTTAGCAAATGTTTTTACATATCATACAGACTACTCTGTAAACACGAAGGGATCAAGAATACATATCATACAGCCTACTCCGTAAACTCGAAAGGATCAAGAACACATATCATACAGCCTACTCCGTAAACTCGAAAGGATCAAGAATGCATATCATACAGCCTACTCTGTAAAGACGAAAACATCAATAATATATATATATCATACAGACTACTCCATAAACTCGAAAGGATCAAGAACACATATCATACAGCCTACTCCATAAACTCGAAAGGATCAAGAATACATATCATACAGCCTACTCCGTAAACTCGAAAGGATCAAGAATGCATATCATACAGCCTACTCTGTAAAACTCAAAAAGATGAAGAATATATATCATACAAACTACTGCGTAAACACCAAAGGATCAAGAATGCATATCATACAGCCTACTTCGTAAACTCGAAAACATCAATACATATCAGAAAACCTACCCCGTAAAACTCGAAAGGATCAAGAATGCATATCATACAGACTAATACGTAAAGACGAAAGGATCAAAAATGCATATCATACAGCCTACTCCGTAAACACGAAAGGATCAAGAATGCATATCATACAGCCTACTCCGTAAACACGAAAGGATCAAGAATACATATCATACAGCCTACTTCGTAAACTCGAAAACGTCAATACATATCAGAAAACCTACTCCGTAAAACTCAAAAGGATCAAAAATACATATCATACAGCCTACTTCGTAAACCCGAAAACATCAAGAATAACTGAAAGAACACGCAACACTAGAAAGTAAGTCAAAATATTTTGCTTTTTCCCTATAAAGAAAACCTTCAAACTAATTCGAGGCTTGAACATAATCCCGTTTTCTTCTGCTGTTGTGCATTCTTATATTCGCCCTTTATCTCAGTGGAACTACTTAATAGTTCACAGTTGTTATCAATGAGCTCAGTAAGTGAAGAAGACATGGCTCTTTTGTCGAAGGGTGCTGCTGATTGGCTGCTTTTCTTCTGGTTAGTAGTTCAAACTTACGGACGGTTATACTGAACTTTTCGAGTTTCTGACATGGTTGTTTAATCTACGTGTGTATAAGGTGCCGTTCAGGTTGCAAATTTCAATTTATTATTTAAGCCTATTTTTAATAATTAATATCTCAAGTAAAATTAATCAAACGAAACATGAACGTTTTTTAATTGCACAATAATTTATTTGTAAAGTTTAAGAAATATAAGTTAAAAAAACTTTAAAACTCTACATGTTTTGGTGGAAATAATTCCGTCATCTTGAGGAGAATAAACCCGAAGTACGAATGTAGTTTCTTATAAACCTATATACGTGTATCATATGAATGTTTTTGCAGTGGCGCCAGTTACAAGAACGATTTCCAGAAAATTACTTCCATGGCTCCTAGGCCTAAATCTATATTTATATTTATTTTGTTTTTAACAATTTCTAACGATTTTCTTATCTTTAGTTCATCTTTTTCCGTTACCTGTTTAAGTATTTTCTCATTATCCCAGGCCATAACATCTGTAGAATGCACCACATTTTCCACCAAAGCCGATTCACCCATCATTAATTTATCCACAGCATTTTGATGTTCTTGTATTCTAAATTTTAAGTTCCTAATTGTCTGTCCAATATAATTTGGACCACAAGTACATTAGATTTTATATATATACCACATTTATCCCTTAATTCAATTTTATCTTTTAAACCATTAATTATATGAATTAATTTTAATTGAGGAGTAAATGTTACTTGGCAATTCAAATTTTGCTTAAACACATTACCTATGGTGAAACATAGGGCAAATATATTTTTTTCTCTAGCTCTCTTTTTTGTTATCTGCAATTAAGTACAACCAGAAATTTGAAATTTGTTACAATATTTACTATACACCCTATTTATGATTTTAGGTTGATACTCTCTATTAATCGCTACCTGTTTTAAATACGTTAATTATAACATCAAATCCTCATTATATGAAGAAACATTAATAGACCTATAAATAAAAGACGAAAATGATGAAATTTTTTGTGACCATGGGTGACACGATCTTACATTCGGTAGCATGGCAATTGAGAATGGTTTCCTGTATACAGAAGTAGGCAGAAAGCCCCTCTCTCTTTTTACAGAAACATCTAAAAAGTTTAAACAATCCTCATCTTCAACTTCTAAAGTGAACTGTATAGTAGGGCTGATCGAATTCAGAGGCCTCTGGAACTCAGTTAGCGTGTCATTACGTGTTGAATTAATAGCTCTTTCATGTTCCAAAAATAAACGCTTTATCCCTATTTCAGTTAGTTTTAGTTTTATAGCAATGAATCTCCCACACTTGTTTACTGCTAGAGTCACTACTCAACACATTTTTTTCACTGATCAATAAAGGAATAGAAACTAATCAGTTTAAGATTAGTATACATTTATTATCTATTTATCTTCTTTCCTGTTTAATTTTGTGTCATATCTTTAGTTTGATTCTATTTTCCTCAAGTTACTTCTCGAGTTTGAGATTGATATTCGTTAGAAAAGGAAAAATGATAATATTCAATCCATAATTATTATTATATACATTAAGGATTATTTCCACCTTTAAACAATTGCAGTTGCTGCTAATGAATCATTGTATTTTCACAGCTAAAGTATAATAAGGCTTTGTTCTTTGGTTTATTAAACTATGTTTTGGATTTTTCACCGTAAGTATCTTAATGAAAAACCAAGTACTTAGGTAATATTTTGGATATAACTTACTATAATTATGACATTCAACTTCTAATTTCTAAACTGACTTTTTTTTTGTAATTGATAGTTAAAGGTTTCATTCAAGACTCTTAAGTTGAAAGTTGCTGTGCACGTAAAATAATATAATACCTGCACAGTAGACACAAAATCATATTGTCTTTCAACGGTGATTAACAGTGTTGCTGCAATGAGCTTTTTAAAACAGTTTACGTGCTCGAGAAGAAATTAAATTTCAATGCTAGGAATTTCTTGTCATCAATACCATGCAGACAATTGACCTGGATCTAAACATGAGTGGTTCTCTCTTTGTCACTTGAAACTGTGACAAGTTTTTAAAACAGTTATTAGGGTAGAAACTTAAACTTAGATTAACAGAAGTATGGCTAAAAATGCGTACACAGAAGAAATTCATAAACGATTTGATCTTGTATTTAATTACTGATGAATGTGTACTTTACAAAATAGAAATAAGCTAAACATTCACGAACTGTTTCCTTCTATTAAAAGTAACACTAGATCATAAAAAAGTCAACTGTGAACATTTTGAGGAATTGGTTCATTAGGATAAAACAGATATTGAAAAGGAAATGTTTCTTTCTTGAGAAGCTCAATATGATATCGCAGTTTGCATGGTCAAAAAGTTTGCTGTGTTTCTGTGGATGAGGGTGTTGTGAATTATAAACACATATAAGTATTTTTATATAGGAATATTACAGGAAAAAACGGAGTATTATCAAAACTGGATTTTAATTTAGTTTTTACTCTTTTTTTGTAAAATTATGTAACAAATTAACTAGAAAACGTAAAAATGTTTCACAACATGTTTGCTTGTTTTAGAATTGTATCGTAAAGCTACTTTAGGGCTGTCTGTGCTAGCTGTCCTTTACTCTGAAATAATAAACAAAGGGAAAACAACTTATAAACAGCACCCCCCCAACTGTGGATTACTCTTTTCTGACCGAATAGTGGAATCTAACCTTCACTCTTATAGTGCACCCGTGACTCCAAAGTGCGAAGCCTGTTTTATGAGACAACGGGTCGCGAACCTCGAATCCTTCGATTCACAGTCCGAGCACGATTAGCAATAGTCAATGCCTAGCCTTCAGGAAATGAAGAAATAGTTGTAGTTTCCTTGTGTGTAGGTTTGCAAATTATTAGAACTACGTTTGGTTTTGAAGCATTCGAAAAAATGTTATATTTCATCAAATAAAAATAACATAATGTTCAATAATTAACATTATTTATTTATATGTTTACCAGTTCAGCAGTATAATTCTTACCATATCACATCCTGCATCTAATAACAGATTTAACATATAATCAAAGTTAAACTGATATATTAGGCCGTTCTACTATTTCCTGATAATATTTAGGAAGTCATGAACAGTGATGGAAATTTACTCAGAAATCGTCTGAACCATGTATAGATAAATAGAAAGGAGAAACTATTTGGTTTGTCGCAATGACAGCAATTGTTATTTAAGTTTATCAGATATTTATAAGCAAGCTAGCTAAATAATACCATTCTAAATGGCCTACTTATATGTGAAAACATCTCTACCGGATATATCTCTCAGTGCATTGGGTTGTAGCTTGTGGTAATCTAACAAAAGAAAAATATGATAAACTGATGATTACTTTTTACACTTAAATTAGCGTACGTTATGGGAATATTATGCTATTTCATTAATACTTGCCACAAGAGACATCTGCTTACAGATTATACTCCTATTTCTCTAGCGGAATTACAAAGATAAAATAATTTCATAACGTATTTATCACCATAAAAAAAGGAACATAATCAACCTGAGAAATCATACAACAGAGGTTGAGTACGTCAGAGTAAAATGATTTTGGAACCTCAACAAATCGGTACAGTCCATGTCGCCACGTTTAATCATGCTCGATCTGACTGCTTTGCACTTAACAATATCCTTGCAGCATAATTTCCATTAAAAAAAGCTCCGTCGTAAGGTAGCTTTCCATAATCCAACTAGTGTATAAGGACGGCGTTTTCTCAGTGACTGTTTCAAAAGTCGTCTAATCGCACAGAAATTTATGGACACTGAGTCCGTCGACTTCACTTCTATGACTTCATGTAGAAAACATGAATATCCGTCTCATTATCCAGCTATCTGAGGATTGCGACGGTTGAACAGATATATCATGGAAATAACTTGTGTACACTTGACTTGTGTCACTCTATCAGGCAGAGATCGTAGCACAATGCTACTAGGAACAGGTAGACGGCTGCCACTGGCTCGTATGTTCGTGAATTCTCACTTGTTACAAAACCTCGTATTTTGCTTCCCACGGCTGGGGTATGACTTGTATCGGGTCTCTTTCTGGATGGTTCTGGTTCCCCAAGTTGATAAGTATTCCTTTGTTTTCCAATGCAATGGATATCCCCTTCTTGGATATTCTAAATCTCTGATATGAATGCATCTTGTATCAAAAAGGACTGTCAAATAGCCTTCAAAAAATTAGATCAGTTTTTAATGGCATCATACTACCTACGAACCGTCAAACAATGTCAAAATGTAGTTTTTATACATGCCGTTCCACAGTGACATTAAATCAGCTGTGATTGTCACGTGATTTGTTTATTTTCGTATTCAAAATAGTTTTAATATAATGTAATCAATAAAGTTTCTTATGATTTCAATTATAGTAGAATATCTAACCGGAGTTTAAAATGCATCGAAGTCAAATGGTATTAAAAATAACTATACTTATTTCGTCGATAAAAAGTGGCTCAGCTGTAAGCATGCAAATTTACGACGCTAAAAATTGGGTTTTAATACTTGTGTTGGGCAGATCACAAATATCCCATTGTGTAGCATTGGGCTTAACAAACAAACCTCGATAAAAGGTTAATTTTATCGATTACTAACGAGTAACTTTGTACGATTAACAGTGACGATACATACTTTTAACTATCACGAATACTACATTTTTCATTCACATAAGAAATGATATTCAATGTATTTTGCAATGATTTCACTGTTTAACTATGAAACACATCTGAACATAAATGAATAAAATATTTTTTTAATTAGCGAGCAGCTCACACACACACACATACAACAAGAACAAGACAAAATCTCAAAGGAAATTTCAAAATCACATACATTCACATATATTTATATATTTCTTAAGTTAGACAAAATCCCTTCTGTTCAGAAGTTATATCAAGCTTTTAGAACTAACTTAATTCTATGATAGTTTTCAGATCAATTCTTTTTTTAAATGAAACTTAGTATAAAGCAGTTGAAGGTTCAGACTGCAAAAATAAGAAATAAACCATTATGAACGTAAGAAAACTTTAGAAACAACTGTAAGGTTTAAGTCATTTTAAGATCTTTTAGAGTTAATATTTCATAATCAGTTGAATTTATGATTTGTGAAGACATGTTGGATGTTGCATTTGGTAAACAATGTTATATTTTACTAAACCTTGTTAGGTTTAGCAATTATTAAGCAGTGTTATGTTTTGTTAGATCTTGTTAGGTGTCGCATTTAGAAACCAAATAAAGATTTGTTAAACTGTGTTAGGTGTAACATTTACAAGATAATGATTTATTATATCGTGTTAAATGTAATAGTCACTACTTAGGGATGCGATTTGTTCAGCCTTACCAGATGTGAAATTCAGAAAGTAAAGCTATGATTTGTTACATCTGGTTACAAATGTAACATTCATCAACTAAGATAGGCTCCGTATATTCAAATATATGTTTTTTATTCCAAATATCCCCGTTTCGAATAATACAAAACACGATTTAAATGTTCCTAATAATTCAATTAACATCTTTTTTTTCAATTCCATTTTAACATTGTTAGAATGCAGAATTTCAATTTTTTTGTTGTTGCATGAATATTGGGACATTAATTAGAAAGGAAATTAGATGTTATTAAATTTAGTATAAATTAAAATGGAGACACGCTTCACTCATATTACTGAACAAGATACTTGTATTAATAGTTCAAATTAAAAAAAAATCAAAAGTTGTAGCCCCCAGTAGCACAGCGGTATGTCTGCGGACTTACAAGGCTAGAATCCGGGTTTCGATACCCGTGGTGGGCAGAGCACAGATAGCCCATTGTGTAGCTTTGTGCTTAATTGCAAATAAACAAACAAACAAAAGTTGTACGTTCAAATATTGAAATTAATATTACTAAAGCTTCTGAAAATGAAATATCAGAGTAGTATTAAAGAACATTATTAATACTGAGAAATATATAAATTACTACTGTCAGCGGTCAAAACTGACTATAGCTACTTATATCTAAGTCATAAAAAAATTTAAGATTAATTACATACATTTGTTCATTTACAGACAAAGTAGAATACATCTCACAAAATAGACAGATAAATAACAAATCGATTGAAGAAAGGCCTATAGAAAGATAAAGATGTAAATGGAAATTCAAATTATGCTGAGGTTATTTGATGAAGCTTCGCCATATTGCATCATTTTTTTTCTCCAGAGAAAATCAGGCTGACATTATTCAGTAAAACATATATGATATGGAAAATCGAATGTAATTCATATTCTGACGTATCTATTTCGCTGTCTTTAAGAACGTTTATTAACTTAGTTTTTCAAAATAATTGGATCTTTGGTAAATGTATATTTGTAGTTTTATTTCAAGAGAAAATCAGTGGAAGATATTAATATTTCATAATTCCAAAAATAAAGTGTATATAACATGTTAATGACCGAAAAAGCGTCCAACTAATTAGTGCATCTTTTTAATCTGGCACTTTTAGCTTGTATAATTATGTTTAATTTTATTCATTCCCAGCTGAACCTTTATCATTGTAATTAATTGTAACTAATTAGTGGGGTTAAGGGTATAGTGTATTTATTATAACGCGTGGGTAATTTCTTGAATAACTGGAGATCCAGTTTTCATTGTAGATCCAATCATCTACTGGACTGTGTATCCGATAATATATTATATTTTAATGACTTGTTAGCAATTCTAATGAGCGATTACTACTTGAACATATTAAAACGGCAAATCTTTATATTTTTTTAAATACATTTCCAGAAATATTATAATTACAGTTAATTGTTATTGTTAATTCTTTATGAACAGTTTTATCTTTTAAATAATTAGTCGGTAGTAAAAAATTATTAGATTTGTACACAAAATTAGGGACCTTTCTTAATTGATAGTCTATAAATAACGTAGTCTAGGTTATCACTACTCAGTTGAAGAGGACTCCATATGTTACAAAACAATGTTTGTACGTGGAAACGTTGTTCCATTATAAAACGAATTGATGGTAATGTAAACAACATTTTTAATTTAAAATTCTTAAACTTATTACAAACATATCTTTATTTGAGTTCTTGCAAAGATTTAATTTTTTCTTCCATAAGATATCTCTCGAGTAGATATTTAATTATTATAATAAGAAAATACAATATAATGTTTTTATAAATATTGTATATAAAGGTATGTTTGATTAGTATTATATCTGTAGAAATTATTTGCATATAATTTGTATTCGAAAAGTATAATGATTGCCTTCATTTATCAAAATCTCCACCTTCATAAAAGAAAAACACTGAAATAGTCGTTTAGATCAGGCAAGCAATCCAATTCTTTTCTAAGTTATAAAATATTTTATAGCAATACTTTTATATCATGCTAATACCGTACTCTCATACTTTAGTCAAAGTAAAATATAATATGTAAAAAAACAAAAACAGAATCGAACATCCAACTTTAACATCTTTAATATATTTTTTAAAGTTACAAATGTAAAAAATGAAGCACATAGAGCTTTGCTTCTTATGCTGCTTTATAAACATCAAAGTGTACAAAATAATATGTATGATATGTACTTATTATATTTGGTAATTTTTAGATATAAAATGCATAAAAGAAAATACAGTACATTTTGTCTTTGTGTGTTCTACTAAAACAATCATTTCATTACACAGAGTTCACTTCGTTATCATGAAATGATGAAATATGCCGGATTTTATAATGTTCTGCCACTGTTCATTTATTCAATCCAGAAAATAATTAACACATAATCCACAAGAATTAACCAGTAAACTACAACAATTCTAGAAAAAATGCGAAAAATACTTTGTTTAATCAACACAATGATAACATATAGATCACGTGAATTACCAGTAAACTATCCCAATGATAACATATAGATCACGTGAATTACCAGTAAACTATCCCAATGATAACATATAGATCATGTGAATTATCAGTAAACTATCCCAATGATAACATATAGATCACGTGAATTACCAGTAAACTATCCCAATGATAACATATAGATCATGTGAATTATCAGTAAACTATCCCAATGATAACATATAGATCACGTGAATTACCAGTAAACTATCCCAATGATAACATATAGATCATGTGAATTATCAGTAAACTATCCCAATGATAACATATAGATCATGTGAATTATCAGTAAAGTATCCCAATTCTAAAAAAAAAAAAATCGAAAATATCCATGATACATACATTTCTATACTGAGTATATAATGTTTAACAATATATTACAAAAGCATGATGGATTCTTGGAAGTAATTTTTTGGAGAAAAGCGTGGCAGTATTCTGCCATTTCCGGTTTTAGTAATAATCCTTTATATTAAGAAATAATCAAAAGCCAAAAAATGAGTAACATGTAAATGTTTTTAAGAAAATATACACATGTTATATTAAAGCAGAGAGTAAATATATGTCAATGTTTTTAAAAGCAGCACATTAGTATTAATACATATCTAATACAAGCACACTTAAACTATGTATTTGCTGTGTGTTCTTACGGAACCTACAGGCTGACTTTTTAGATGGTATCAAATCCTTTTAATTCTGCTAAAGCAGAACATTGCCCCTGATGTCTTCCATATTATCTTGAGTTCTTCTTGTACAAAGGCCCGTTTTTCATCTTGAAAATACCGGAAACCTTTCTAAAACAAAAATATTAGCCTTTTGTATGGAGGCAAAATCATTATAAACGTATGCCATCTTTAATTTCAGGATTTTGAAAAAAATGGTTAACCTTTATAAGAATATTTCGTATATGACGTAGTAGAACTTATTTCGATAAACGTAAAATCTAATTTGTGAAAAATGGATGATTGTTCTTGTTGCTTTTGTATAATGCTTATTCATAATTATTAACAATGTATATTTTCTGTTTAAGTTCAAGCTGTTACTAAATGAAAAGAAAAATTAAGACACAATTTTGACCTAATGCATGAAAATAGCATTTTCAGCCATCCTTCTATTCACTAGAACCGAATTTCAATTAAAATGTTGTAAATAAATCAATTTTACAGCATCATTACCTGGTTCTCAGGATACTATTACATTACACTGTAGATGTTGCTAAACCTAATAAAAAGTTTGATCCATATAACGGGATGAGAGAACACAATACATTTTTTCATAACGTTTAACCCTTTGCTAGTAAAAGACCTAACTGAGCACCCATCAGCTTAATGGCATTATAACTCTTTCTGTACGTTTTATTTCATTTGTTACAGGTTGATGCTAAGGAATAGTTTTGATCAATACCAGAACTCACGATATCACCAAGATTATACGATTCAAAGATTAAGTTGAGTCATTACTTGAGTTATGTACAAAACAAATAAATAAGTGTAAACATCACTATGTGATACATTGTTCTAGAGCTTATCACATTTTTATAACCGATGTGATGTTATATTGTAAGCATATGTGTATATATCATATAAGAAGGTTTTTCTAAACCAATATATATATATATATATATATATATATATAACAATGCACAAGCCCAAGTACATCTTAACTGAATCAATATATATATATATATATAACAATGCACAAGCCCCAGTACATCTTAACTAAATCTACCCTTCCGTTTACAGAATATTTTCATTAATTGACTGATTACCTTGAAGCATTTACGTTTGAAAATCATTGTTTAAAACTATAAACCGCTTTTGAAAATCAATAATTTCGGCATATACCGAGAAAGGCTTAGATTATTAAAAAAAACACAACGAACTGCACGTTATGTTCCAGAAGATATGAATTGGATTACACAATCGATCTATATTTTTACAAAAATGATTAGGATGTAATATAAGAATTGCTTCTAGTCAAAAATTATTAAATTTCTCGGTGTTACAGAGGGAATTATAGAAAAAAGTTGAGTTTTATTTCGGTAAAGTTTGCTTTATAGAAAATCTCTCCAAACACAACAAAAGTAGAGTTCAGTCAACTGCAGAATTGCATCTAATACAGTGTTGCTGTTTGCCATGAAAACATAACGAGATAATCGAAGTGGTTGATTGGATCGTTGGTATTTCTTGCCGCTTTCTTCGTGTGTAGAGGTATTTCTTTAGTGGCCTAGATCTTCAAGCAGTTGTTACGAAACAAAATTTTCCGTGGCAACAAAACCTAAAACTAAGTCTGACTTCAGCTAAACTAAACTGTTTTTCAAGAGTTTTTTTTTTCTATTTTTTAGCTACACACAAAAGTATCCACCGAGTTAAACTATTTCAGTATTAGGGAAAAGTGAAACGTGCTGATGCCAAGTTGTTTCTCTACTGGCGTTTTATTTTGAATTGATGCAGACAATTGTGATACAAACAAACAAGCGAAATATAGACTCGTGTCTATCGAATTTTGTCCATGAACAGCTACAAAAATCAGTAACAGATGAAGGAGCTAAGTTAATATTATGTTTATTTCAGGCTCTTCTAGGATCTTTTGAAATTCACGATGATCTAACAAAAGAGTTACTGAATGTAATATTGTTGTTGTTTGTAGTGCCCAAAGCTACACAACGGGCTATCTGTGCTCTGCCCATCACGGGTATCGAAACCCGGTTTCTAGCTTTTTAAGTTCGCAGACTTACCGCTGTGCCACTGGGGACTACTGCAACATATGAAGGTTAGTGCCAGAAGTTAAAATAGTTGTTATTGAGCTTAAATATAGGTTGTAAAATCGTGATGAAATAAATGTTAGATAGAATAAATCTATTTTGGATATGAAAAAAAAAGAAAAAATACTTAAATGTCAATTGATATCTGCCAGTGAAAAACAAAAAGATTAAAAATACATTTTTTAGAAATTAAAATGTTTGAAATAAAGCATGTATAGGTCTTTTTACGTCTTTTTAACTCACCATACATTAACCTAAATTCATTTAGGTGTAGGAATAATATTACGGTATTATACAGTGGATGATTTTTTGACATTTCACTAAAGGTAAAATTTAAAATATAATCTGGAACATAGAGTCCTAATGTGTTCTTTGATTCATCTTAGGCCTCTACGTCATAGGTTTTATTTTCAAATTTACCTTTGGTAAAATGCAATCTGTAATATAATCACTAAACAGTTGGTCTACTGTATAATATCGAATGATAAATTAGGCTCAATATCATAATATCATTCAGAAATCCTGAAGAAAGCTAGCGCATATTCGACAGTCGATAAGGACTAAATAAAAAAACTGATGAAGTCCATAAGAAAATAATACCAAGACAAGAGTTGCAACTTGTTTCGGATATTTCCATTAAATTTCTTTGTTTCGTCAATTTTTATAAAAATCTTATGGTGTTTTTATTTAACTATATTATTATCCATAGTTGGCCGTGTTCGTTTGTTTCAGAATTGTCGTGCAACAACACGAAAGGTTCTCTGTGCATAAACTCCCCTAATTAGATAAAAAAGAGCAAAGGATAGTCAACATTACTTACCGTCAACTCTTTGGCTACTCTTATCTAATCAAATGGTGGATTGGACCGTCACTCTCTTAGCATCCACACTCCCAAAGTTTGGCGAGCGATTTTGCAAACCCGGGCTGAGAAACATAGTCCTTTAGATTTACAGTTCAGTCACACTAATCACTTGGCCACGCCCGGTCCTCCAGTAAACAATATAGGTGGCCTACAGATCCCTCGGTATTGGTAAGTCTGCACGTTTTGAAGCTGAGGAGGCATTACTTGTTTGTGCATTCTTTCTATATCACTTTAGACCATGGACTCGGTTGGTTGGGAGAAAATTGTCAGTTGTGTCAAGTTTTAGGTATAGTCAAAAATAAATGATAGTAGTGTGGCGGATGCAACTTTTATGTAAAACCTAAAATGGCTGCAAAATGTATGTCATTGATGCCACTAAAGATGATTATCTAGGATTAGGAAAAAAAAAGAATATACAAATTTATAACTGAAATCTGCTTTCTTTTAACTGCTTTCAGTTGAGATCGAAAGCTTTCAAGAATAAATTAGAGCTCCAATTCAAATCATTGTTAGTTTCCCTCTTAAGTCACTTTAGTACATTTTCATTGACAGTAGTTGTTGTGATGGGTCCAGCATAGATGGTGGAAGGAAAGATACTAACCATCCATTTAGTAAGAAATCCAGAATCAAACTCACTTGTAGCATTCACTACATAGATGAAAACCCTGAAAGTAATTTGATTAAGTCCATAGGTTTTGCATCGTGAGAGACTCTCCTAAATGCAGTCAAAATCAGAAACTATAGGCTTATATTTTTGTGGCAAGAAGCGCACCTGAAGGAGGGAACACTCCTGGTCTTGCACAATAAAAAGTACAAATTCCCATTCACAGTAAAACGAGATTTAAGTATAAGCAACAAAATGAATTTGAAGATGCTGCTCTATCGACACATAGTTACAGGATGGTTACCAAACAACCATCTCCAGCTTCCAGGGTGTATGAGAAGCATTGCATATTTTGTCAAATAAACAAGCATTGCACTATGTGTAGAACTACATTATGATATAGAACAGTTAGAGAAATTGCCATAAAATAGGCAGGATAAAGAATTATTGGTATTATTTCCCGAAATATTGTAGTAGCTGAAATACATTATCACTCCTCGTGCTATCAAATCTACACAAGGACACTGGATGGTATCCCAGCCATTATGTCACGGACTTCAGCTAATGAATATAGATATGAAGAACCACAAGGCGATCTCTACAATTACTTGTTTTAATTCATCATAAACACAATA
The DNA here is from genome assembly GCF_000517525.1 of Limulus polyphemus. NCBI lineage: Eukaryota > Metazoa > Arthropoda > Merostomata > Xiphosura > Limulidae > Limulus > Limulus polyphemus. The sequence continues at coordinate 102,191 of NW_013667170.1, forward strand.
CTTGCAAAGCCTTGGGTTATTAAAATGGTCGTTCACACAACAAAGCATTTAGATCATATGATGGATTTTCTTTTAAAGCAACATTATCAAAGTTGCTATCATACATTTTATCATCTACAGCTACCAGGCTTTCAAAAGTGTATTATTATAACTTACCTCTTTTTGTGGTACCAATTGATCAAAATTCAGGTACAGAGCCCATGGAGTAATTCACTTTGGTGCTTATTTGGCCGCGAATTCTTCTCACAGCTTTGGAGATAGCATGACCATACTTGCTCAAATACCACAAGCTGGTATGTTATCAAGGCTTTATTTCGGGTACGAGCCACTATTGGGATAGGTATGGATGTAATTGGGGACAACGAAGGAACTTAATCGGTACATTGAGGCCTAAGTGAATCATGGGCGGGCCTTTGAAACCCGCAGCTACTTAGGATACTTAGAATTTTAGGCTACTTGGAAAATTAACACTGGTGAAAATTATTTACCTACCAAGACAGAGAACACTGGTATACATTGCCATTTTCATACGTCAAGAGAAGGAACATTGGTGAACACTGTTTATAAAACAAGGGGAAAACGCTGCTGTACATTGTTTATACATTAAGAAAAAGAACGTTAATATATGTTATTTATTCGCCAAGCAAAAAACGTTTATGTACATCGTTTATACAACGACAGAAAAATGATGCTTTTAAAAATTGTTTATGAATTAAGAAAAATAAGCATGGTGTACACAGCTAATACGTCAAGAGAACGAACACTGACATTCATCTTTTATAATCAAGGGTTGTTATACGTCAATGAAAAGAATGTCGGTGTGCGTTTTTAAACATCAAGACAAAGAACGTATGTGGACATTGTTTTATACATCAAGAGAAGGAACGCTGGTGTCCACCGTTCACACAAGAGAAGGAACACTGGTGTCCACCGTTCATACAAGAGAGGGAACGCTGGTGTCCACCGTTAACACACCAGAGGGAACGCTGGTGTATAATATTCATACAAGAGAGGGAACGCTGGTGTATAAAGTTCATATAAGATTGGGAACGCTGGTGTACAAGGTTCATACAAGGGAGGGAACGCTGGTGTACAAGGTTCATACAAGAGAGGGAACGCTGGTGTATAAAGTTCATATAAGATTGGGAACGCTGGTGTACAAGGTTCATACAAGAGAGGGAACGCTGGTGTACAAGGTTCATACAAGAGAGGGAACACTGGTGTATAATGTTCATACAGTAGAAAAATATGTTATTGTATATACTGTTTATACATCAAGAAAAAGAACGCTGACTTACATTGGTTAAATATCGCCATGTTATACTGATTATACAGGAATTAATTATCTATAACTATATTGCATGAGAAATGTCTAATAAGTTAGTACCACTCTGAACTTAACTGATCTCTGATGTAAACAGGACAGTGAGAAAATGGAAGTGTGACATTTTACTGTCTTCTGTAATTATTTGCATTACAATTGTCTCACAACAAGTTACTTATTTAGTGTGAAACTAAATTTCAACCCGGTAATGAACATACTTAATTCAATACACTTGTATTATGTTTTAATTTACAAGGTATAGAATGTATTATTTCATCAGGGTAGTATCCTCGTTGCTAACGATATTTTCGGCAGTAAACCCAATAATATCTTAAGAGATTCGACTAGCTTAGGAGATTTAGGTAAATCCTAAATAAACATAGCAAGCTAATAATAAGGCAAAACACTCTCTATAATAAAAGCATGATAATAAATATCGCAAATAGTTATATCAAACGTTCTAACCAATACTGTTAATGAAAGTAGAATTAACGACAGAATAACATATATTTTACGTAAGGAGCACAAAAACACCAACTGTTAGCGTCAAGCACTGTCATAAATTTAATCTGGTAGAGTCAAAATATGGAAACAACGGACCATACTTTTGTCGTGCCAATTCTGCACTGCTGGAGTTTGTATAATAAAATAGGGAATATTTTTATAGCAGTGTTAGAGTGAATCCTCTTATATGCTTTAGTAGTGCAATTGTAAAATAGGGAATGTTTTTATGGCAGTGCTAGAGTGAGTCCTCTGATCTGTTTTAGTAGTGCAGTTAACATCCAGAGTGTGCCCAAAGTTGTTACCAAACATATTCACTCCCATAATTCTCCACCCTTATGGAAAAGGGTTCTTCCAAGACGATAATGTAATAATACACTGCACTCGTATTATTCGAAACTGGTTCGAAGAGCCAAACAATGATTTCAGTGAACGTTCTTAGCCAGAAAATGATCTCAGTGATCGCCCTTAGCCAAACAATGATTTCAGTGATCGTTCTTAGCCAGACAATGATCTCAGTGATCGCCCTTAGCCAAACAATGATTTCAGTGATCGTCCTTAGCCAGACAATGATCTCAGTGATCGCCCTTAGCCAAACAATGATTTCAGTGATCGTCCTTAGCCAGACAATGATTTCAGTGATCGCCCTTAGCCAGACAATGATTTCAGTGATCGCCCTTAGCCAGACAATGATTTCAGTGATCGTCCTTAGCCAGCACAGTAGCCACGGATTTTAATTCCACTAAAAATATTTAAGATCATCCTGGTGCATTCGTTTCATCTGTGAACCAGTTGACAGACCCTACTTCTCGGTGAATGTTATATAACCAAACAAAACACTTGACCATATCTTCACCATTCTGCGCGACACCACGTTTAGACTATTATCTCGACATTAATTATGTTAATATTAAAATAGCTAATCAGTATTTATTTTAGTTCTGATACAATAGTAAATATAATGAACACTTTTAGACTTTCGGGGACTTTTATTTCGCCTTTCCATTAGGCCTCTACTCAATATATTCCACATAATATTATCTAATCTACTGCCTAAGTATAGAGAGTTTTTTTCTTTAAATGTCTATATGTTTATCAAATTTTCTGATATATATATATATATATATACAAGTCAAAGACGTCTTCATTGCCTAAACAAACCTTACATAAACAGCGTCAGAACTTACTAATATATGTGATGTTTGTAATCATGGTAGTATTTTCTACCACGTCATCACCTTGAAGGTAATTCATTATTAATGAACATTACTCCAGCAGCCAGTATTGAAGCGACCTCTCTCCGATACAAGTTAAATTAACATTTATTGAGAGGGTAATCTTAATCAGCAGTTCCTAATTACTTGAAAACTGGAGCACAGCTTTGTCGGTACAAGCAAAGAAAAATTAAGTGTTATTAGTTTTTAATTGGGGGTTAAATATACAGATAGCAAACAAACATATCATCCCCTTATATTTTTAAAGAAGACATATGATTGGATTATATATATTATATATATAATGGATCTCAAAGATTTACTCGGTGACATCCACAAAAATTATTGTTTTACAATATTCTGTTAAAACAGCAGCAACATTGGGATCAAATGTGACGATTCTCAAAACGCCTTTGGAAACAATATCCAGCAAGTTGATGAGATTTGAGAAGCAGTCTCGTTAATCTTATCATGTCTTTCACAAGAAAACGATTAAAGGATTATTGATGAAGTTTTTCACATACTCACATTTAATTATGACGATGTGTTAAATGAAATAAAAGTTGTGCATCACAAACTACACATCTCATTAAAAACGCTTAAAGCGATTAGTTGTTTAAAGTACATCCTGAATGTCAGACTGTAAACTAAAGTTGAATGAAAATGTAGCTTATTGTCTATGATAAGCTACAATATAATCAAGATAGGTTCTAGCGAGAGTTGAATAATGATTTAAACCTTCTTAATTAAATGCGACAAATATTACGAAGTTTGAACATTTACAGTAGCGAAGAAAATTTGAAAACTTCTGCAAGTGCATGCTATCATAGACTGCTTTGTTCAAGAAAAATCAATACAAGTGTTCAAGGTTATCTTACGTACTCGCTTTTGATATGATTATTCTTGTTCGCTTTTATGATACATAAAATGTTTATTATTATAGTGGTTAATTGCATGAGACAAGAACATCAACGTCACTTCTCTGTGAGGGCGCTACTGTTCAAATTCTTGACAACAGTCGATGAACAAGAAAGAAAGAAAAGCTTTTAGTTTCCTTTGTAGCTTAAAACCATCTTCTCGTTAAATGTTCAGTTAATGTGAAAACAAACTGAATCCCTTTGCTATATAAAATGCTTCATTACTAGAATGCACCAAAATGCATTTGATGGTTGCGTGTCTTTCAGAATTATCAAAACGCGGAAATTAAAACCTAAACGTCAGCTTTGGAAATGCTGCCAAGTTTTACTACTGAGGAGATACACGAGTCGTCCCGAAATATATCCATACATATAAAACAAACAAGCTAGAGATGCTTATTATTTATAACGTAAGTGTAAAGTTGGTATGTCTGGAAGATTTACAACGGAAATTATACTTCCTGTTAAGTGTGTTTATATAATTGTCTTTCAAAGATTTAAGAGTATATTTTTTCTGCTAATCCCTCATATTTCATTTTGTTATACCTTTAAGAAAAATGAAATCAGTTTGGCAAATATGGACTTTTCTACTTTGTAGAAGTACGAGAAAAAGTTTTCTCCGTGGTTAGTTGAATAAAATATCTCTCTCGCTCTTATAAAAATGCAACACGTAACAGTTAACGTATATTTTGTTCATTTAGAAGCTCACCTTATAGTACGTTTAAGACATCACAGAGCTTGGTGAACAACTGCTAAGTTTGTCGAGGTGGAATAGATGGTTTACATTTGAATAAGATAGGGGCTGGTTTGTTTGTTACGGCTATTAACTCATCTGTAAGAGAAGTTTTAAACTAAGACTAGACAGTGGTAAGGGCGAGGAAAAACTAAATACAAAAAGAATAAAGGCAGAGAAAAGTTTAGCATATGAAATGAGTATAGAAGTTGTTATAAGGATAGGCTTAATTGTTACTATTGTAGTGCTAGAAATATAAGAAATAAAACAGATAACTTAAGAGCACTGGCAGGAATGGAGGATTTTGATATACTGGAAATAATTGAAATATGGTTAAACGTAGATGATTTTGATGACAGTGATTTCTTTGAAATACAGGGTTACAGGGTATTTAATAGGGATAGAGTATTAAAGAAAGAGGAAGAAGTGGCTTTATGTATAAAATGCGAGTTACATCCTGTTTAAGTTGAGAATATCAAAGACAAGTGCAAGGAGGTTGAATCCATTTGGGTGTCTATTAGTGGATATAAAGGGGAGAGGCTTTTAGTGGGAATTTGTTACAGACCTCCAAATGGTACTGATGAAATTAGTGAAAAACTTTACAATGAGATTAAAATTGCAGCTGTTAATGAGTTCATAATTATGGGTGATTTTATTTTCAGGTATATAGATTGGGAAATGCTAGAGTCAAACTATGAGGGAGAAAGATTTTTGGAAACTGTTCAAGATAGCTTTCTTTACCAATTAGTAAAGGAACCTCCTATAAACAATGTTATTTTAGATTTACTGTTAACTTCATATATAGAAAGGATTGAGAGGATAGAAATTGACGAACATCTGGGTACGAGTGATCATTGCTCTATTAAGTTCAATGTTTTACTGCATATGAAGATAAGTAATAATGATATTTTGGTTATAAATTTCAAAAAAAGCAAATTTTGAAGAGATACGACAAGAATTATCTGTCGTGAATTGGACAGCTGAATTATTTGGAGACACTGAGCAGATGTGGAAATTTTTGAATATTTAAGGTAAACATATTCCTTATAGAAAGAAATGGGTAGCTGCAAGTAAAAAACTAGGTTGGCTCACAAAAAGTATAACAGATAAAATTAAAGAAAAGTATAATAAATTTATAAAAATATAAATTGACTGGTGTGACAGGAAACTTAGAAGAGTATAGAAAATCATTAAAGTGGGAGAAACAAAAAATTATGATATCAAAAAGGATGTAGGAGAAAAGGTTGGCTGCAAATGTAAAAATTAACAGTAAGCATTTATTTAAATACATTAAGGGTAAACAAATTGTTAGGATGAGGGTTGGACTCTTGAAGGATGATAAAGAAAGGCTCGTATCTGATGATTATGAGTGGGCTGGGCTATTAAACTCTGCTTCTTCTTCGGTGTTTACTAACGAAGATTTAAGCAGTATTCCACATCTTGAACAGTTGATAGATGTAAATGAGATCGAACAAGATGAGTGTATTAATTATGAGCTGGCTAAGACAAAATTGGGAAGCTTAAAGAAAGATAAGGCTCCTGGGCCAGATAATATTTCCCCAAGGGTTTTGAAGGAAGTTTAAAGATTGGGTACGTGAGCCACTTGCTACTATTTTTTTGTCAGTCATTAAATAGTAGGCAGGTATCAGAAGATTGGAGTTTCCTAATGTAAATCCTATTTTCAAAAGAGAGGTGATAAAAATTGTGCCAGTAATTATAGATCCATTAGTCTTACATCAGTTGTGGGAAAAGTTTTGGAAAGTCTGTTAAAAGATGCTGTACAAAGTCATTTAACAAAGTTTAGAATTTTATTGGATATCAACATGATTTCACTAAGGGAAAATCTTGCCTACAAATCTTTTAACATTCTTTGAAAAGGTTACTGCTTATGTAGATGGGGTAAGGCTGTAGATTTGTTGTATCTGGATTTTCAGAAAGCATTTGACAGGGTGCCACATAGAAGGCTTGTAAAAAATTATCTCTATAAGTGTGGGGGATAAGTTAACAATTTGAAGAGTGGCTGAATGGAAGAAAGCAGAGGGTTGTTACAAATAGAGTTCAGTCAAACTGGATTCATGTCACAAGTTGGGTACCTCAGGGTTCGGTCTTAGGACCTTTGCTCTTTTTGATTTATATTAATGACATAGATGAAAGAATGGTCAATAAATTACTTAAATTTGCAGATGATATTAAGGTCTTGGGCGTTGCTAGTTGTGAAGAGGATGCTACTGATTTACAAAAGGATTTATATCATTTAGTGAGTTGGGCAAATAAATGGCAAATGGATTTTAATTATAATAAATGCAAGAGAATGCATTGGGTTATCATTATTTGAATTATAAGTATAATGTGGATGGAAATAACCTTAACAGTGTTATGAAGAAAAGGGATCTTAGTGTAACAGTTGATCAGTCTCTAAAGCCATCCAAACAGTGTGCTGTTGCTAGGGGGATGT
>NW_013667170.1:109344-124566 GCF_000517525.1 Limulus polyphemus
ATAGGTCACTGGTTAGGCCACATTTGGAATATTGTGTTCAGTCTTGGGCTCCTTACCTTTGGAAAGGCATTGAACTGTTGGAAATGGTTCAGAAAGGGTTACTAAAATAGTGATTGGGATGGAGGGGGTTGTCATATGAGGAGAGGTTGAAATTTCTCAAATTGTTTTATCTTGAAAAAAGAAGAGTAAAGGGGGATCTGGTTGAGGTGTTTAAGATTGTAAAGGGAATTGACAGTGTTGATGCATAATATATTTCGTACTTAACAGTGAGAATAGTAAGGGGACAGAAATATTAATTTTTTTGGCAGGGTAGGAGTCATCTTCAGCTAAGACAGTTTTATTTTTCTAATATGGTGGTTGACCTGTGGAACAGGTTGCTTTCGGATGTTGTGAAAGCAGCAAATTTAAGCGAGTTTATAAGAAAGCTTGATAAGTATATGAATGATAAAGGTTGGCTTTAAGATTTTTTGTTTTCAATTTATTTATTAACAGTTTTAGTTTAGTTTAGAAGATGGAACAGTTGAGATGGACCAATAGGTCCCATGTTGTTCCAAAACGTTATGTTATATTGTACAAACTTTTAAAGATATTTAATAAAAAGCAAGCCCTGTGCTCCACAATGGCTCAGTGGTAAATATGAAAGCTTATAACATTGAAGGCGGGTTTCAATACCCGTGGTTGGTACAGCACAGATAGCCCATTGTGTAACTTTACGCTGAACAACAAGCCCTTTGAAGTTGTTTTGTGTGCACGTGCGTAACGTAACAGAGTTAAAACAATCTATACCAGGACATTTCTAAAGTTTATATTGTAAGATGATTTATCTTTTAACTAAATATACAAGTAAGATCGATATGACAAAGTTTCTGTATACATGATTTATGTATTTTGGATCCAATATTTAAAGTTATACGTAGTAAAAGTAGAAACTGCAATCAACTGATAACTGAATGCCCAGTCTCCCCCCACTTAAAACAAAAGATGATGTTGAATATGCACCAGATAGGAACTACAAAGTTCGACTCTAAAACCTTTTAAATCGCTGTTACTTTCGTATGAAGGAAAGGTTATAAATCACGTAAGACATATCTACTTGTTTCTTATATTTCTAAATTGATCAAACCATTAATCGAAATTCCACAATTCCCAATCTCGTCACCAAGCCTCAAATCGATACCATTCTACTGGTTTAGTTAGCGTAAAGTGAGATCAAACACACCATTCAAATAACTAAATGTACTCTCTGTTTGTTTGTTTTTTCACTTTTCACTAATTTGAAACAATATCACAAAAAATGACAACAAAAAACTATTACACTAGAGGTTCAGTTGCTTATTCGGTAGTTTGCAGAACAGATTACTGAGAAACTGGATAAAAAATCGCTTAAACGCTAACACTGTTTTCTTATTTTTCAGACTTACCAAATGGGAAAAAAATGTTAAAATTCTTAATCAACTCAAGATAAAGAGAAACATTGACAATGTTGATATGTTTTCCGGATTATCAATGTTTGGTTGGCGTTAAACAGAATCAAAATGAAATATACAAACTGCTTATTCACTCGTTTTTTTCCTTCAGTTATGATTAGTGAGATTAGTCTAAAAATGTAGGTTTTTGTTCACTATAGTTTGATTAATGTAAACCGGAATAAAAGCCACATTTGATCAAATCAATAACTTTCAGTTTTACAAAGTTAGTTTAGTGTGATAAATGAAAAGCATTGCTTAAATTCCTAATGTACTTTCTGGATTTTCTCCGATATTTCCGTTTAAGTTAGTGAAAATTATAAAACCATGGTGATGACAAAGTACTTGATGATGACAAAACCTTGTCGAAACGTTGTACATTTGCTGTTATGTTAAACCTATATTAAAGTTTTTCTTCATTACCCATTCAAGCCGTCTCCAGCCATTATTAGTCTCAAAGTTAAGCTGTTCAGAAAAAGAACTAAGAAAATGACTAAAAATTACAAATATAACAATGTAAAGAAACTATAAACACCATATTTCCCAATCAATGGTTTCCTTCGTGCTAGTGAAACTGTCTGACTATCAATAAGTCAATTTTCAGACGTCATGTACTTGAACAGCCATATCCTGTCTATTGTATAACTGGTATGTCTTTAGCATGTTCCTCTAATATGAACAAAATACCAATATAACATATAAAACGAAACCATTTTAAACAAGATGTTGGAAAAATACTACCCCGTGACCTAATCAAAAAATTTGTTTGTTTAATAGAGCTAAACGTTATGAAGACATTATCTTATTTTGTGAAATATAGAGACGTTCTTCATTTGTTTTTATTCACCGAGAAAATGAATTTTTTGTTTCTCATCTTTCTTGTTTATGCATCTTTATTAACTGTCTATACCTACAGCAATAGCTCTAATACAACAGTAGCGATTTTTTTTTTCAAATAGAAACAGGTATGATTACATTAGAAAAAAGTTTTTTTTAGGAATACAAATACAACAAGCCCTTACAATATCCAATCATTTCATTACAGCGTTAACAAATGCAGAATGATAGTTATACAACTATTTGTGGTTGTAGCTACGCAGCTTAACCTTTCTGAAGCTTTTTCTGCAGTTCAGTTGAACTGTGCCTAAAATTGAACTATATTAGGAGGGATACATTGCAGGACTTTTCGTTGGAAAATGTTGTTTATTCTGTAGTTATAAAAGCACGAAATTTTAGCGTTTCGAGAAAAAAAAGGGATATATATTTTATGTTGAATTGTATGATCAAAGCACGGGAAAGTGTGAGATCAACGAGGGGGAGGGGGACAGACTACTCCATGATTACTACCACTTGCACACTTCGGAGGTTGTAAGGGAAGTTAAACAGCTTATTACCGGAAGTATTCCAAGAGCACATACAGCGATTCATTTCAGCTAAAGTAGGAAACTCCTGAAACTGTAAGCAAAGTAATTCACAATGATTTAGGGTTACAAAAGCAGGGCAAGAACCGTAATCAGCAGCTTTTTCCAAAGAGCATACTTTAATTCAAACTGTCGACCGTTACACAAACAGCAGTATGTTCTCACATTTGACAAATAATATGTGTACAATATTAAGTTTTTGCAAAAGTCTGAGCAAGTTGTTTTATTCTTACCAATCATATGAAAAGGCAAAGTGTAAGTCAGTATAATTTTTCAAAAGGCGTATGGTGGTTGCAGACTACATCAATAATGGTAAATTAAACATCCAGAGTTGATAGAAATACTGAAGTTAATTCTAGTTACCGTGAGAGTAACGTGTGGATAGCACTATACCGTGATGACAAAAGCTCATTTCTATACAGACTGGATGCCAATAAAAACTAAACATCCAAGCACAAGCCCAAGTTAATATGTAATTTCCTCCTCAAAATGCAAGTACAAATGGAACTCCACGCAATGTCATTTGTAAACATCTCCCACAGACTTCAGGGTCTTTGGATATACAAACGGCCCATGGAAGCTCTTATTTGCCCACAATTGATGGAATTTGAAAACAAAAATGTGTAAAGAGGAAAGAGGCAACAAAGACCTCAGAACATCGCAAAAAACTGCAGTGAAAATTGCACTGTAGAATAATAATTGTCCATCACCAGGTCCAGTAATAGTAAAGCATTAATGATGGTAGAAGAATGGACCTAGACAGTCATCCTTGAATATTCACCACAGATCGTGAACAATCATCTGTATATTGTCAACTATTAATATGATTCTGATGTAAATAACTGTATCGATACTGTCCCATGACATCTAAGTATATCAAAATAACATGTTAAGTTATCCAAGTTAAAATAAAACTTATTGACCCACAATATAAAAAACGTATCCATTGCTTTAAAAACTTACACAAAATCAGCCAATCAGTATTCTGCTAATATATATATAATGAGCTCTATAAAAAAAATACTTTATTGATTATTAAATTTTTTGTGGTAGCCAATCGTTAGCTTATACTAGAACAAAATTTGCACGAGCTTTTGTTATAGCATTTTATAATATTTTCTTATAGACCAGAGGAGAGTCAAATGAAAATAATGTAAGATTAATCAAACCAGTAATAAAGGACACCAGAGGATTGTTCTTGAACAATGGGGGCCAGATGTTTGCACTTCCTCAGTACTAGTAGCACAAGGGCACGTGTCAAGTCATTACTTGCATGAATCATGAACCACTGTACCTTGTTCGGTAGTTTTTTTAACTGCATTCTTTCATTGAATATATTGTGTAAGTTTTTACGAGCGTAACGAATCCCCGTCCCACCAAACATGCTCGCCCTTTCAGCCGTGGGGGCGTTATATTGTGATGGTCAATCCCACTATTCGTTGGTAAAAGAGTAGCCCAAGAGTTGGCGGTGGGTGGTGATGAATAACTGCCTTCCCTCTAGTCTTACACTGCTAAATTAGGGACGGCTAGCGCAGATATCCCTCGTGTAACTTTGCGCGAAATTTACAACAAACAAACGAGCGAAACGACTCTGACAATACGTAGCTATTGTCAGCGTTAGAATATCAGTGTATTTAAGAGTTTTATTGTTATAAACAATTTCCAATAACTGACGTTGTGTCTGGAACGTGGTAGTGAATGTATTTTCAACAACATCTTCAGATTCAGCAGTGGTTACTGTTTGGAGTTATTACAAAAAAAACTGCAGTTCTCATTTTAAATTATTAATAATATAAGAACTGACAAACTTATAACTAATCTTTAAGGATTTAGTTAAGCTGAATTAAATATCATATTAGTAAATAATCACAGCCATTAACGTATCTTACTTTTAAAATCCTTAATGGGCCGGTCGTAGTGTTGTTTGTTTGTTTCTTATAAAGCACAAAACTACACAAAGGGCTAACTGTGCTCTGTCCACCACGGGTATAGAAACCTGGTTTCTTGCATTGTAATTCCGCAAGCATACCGCTGTGCCACTGAGGAGGGGGGGAGGGGTCGTAGCTTTGTGGTTAACGTGCTCAAAGTGCGATTCCGACCATTTAAAGATCGCGGCCAGGTGCCGAGAAAATGCGCTCTGCACTTCCCCTTGAAGCCGTAGGTGTGTTATAAGAGTAATGGTCAAATACCACTATTCGATTATAGTAGTACAAGAGTTGACTATGCGCATATAGCTTTTTGTGTATCTTTGAACGAAAACCATTTAAATCTGAAACAGGTAAAAGTCCTTAATTTGGGAAAGCTAAAAACTTATTCTTTGAAACATTAAGAAATATTATTGAGTACACATCAAAATAAGATTTTAATAGTGCTTTCGATTCACGACAGGCGCCCTTCAATGGCTCAACGGTAAATTTACAGGTTTACGACACTAAAAATCGGGTTTCGATACCCGTGGTGAACAGAACACTAATAGCTCATAATGTAGCTTTGTGCTTAATAACAACCAAGCCACAACAGGAAAATAAATATTGATATATATAAAATACTTCTATAAATATTTTTCAGAGAAAGAGAAAAGTAATTTTTACTGCATAACAAGATTGTATGGAAAGCAGAGCAAAATCGTTATTTGAACAATTTTACTTGTCAGATCGTAATAAGTTTAGCCGAAAAATGCATTTAACTTTGAGAAGTGTATGTAACATACTTTTTTTTTACCAGTTACTTATGGTGAGTAACTGATAAATGGGCTCACCAGTAGCTCAACAATAAACCTGACGGCTTGTAACGCTAAAATTCGGGTTTGATACCTGCGGTAGGCACCTTCACAGATAGCCCATTTGTGTAGCTTTGTGCTTAAAAAATATAACTTGGTCATCTATAATAGAAATATTTTAAAAGCTCCACCTTGCGGAACAAATCTTAGCGATTATGATAGTCATAAAATTATTTTGCCTTTTAATTTTGCATTATTAAACTCTGTGATAAAACCCATGTCTCTGCTGTAACTCACCAACATTATTAAACTCTGTGCACAGACAACGAATTTTCTTCTTTTTGTATCAAAAAATTTGAGCACAGAGTCATTTCAGTTAACAAGTGATAAAACCCATGACTCAGCTGTAACTCACCAACATTATTAAACTCTATGCACAGACAACGAATTTTATTCTTTTTTTATAAAAAAATTGAGCATAGATTAATTTCAATTAACAAGTGATAAAAACCCATGACTCAGCTGTAACTCACCAGGCAAAAAAGTGTATAAAGATATAATAAAAACGAGAATCATTCTTCCATTATTATTAATATTGACTTCTGATCAAAGCAATCTATCGACATAGATCAGAACTAAAAGTAATCCTAGTAACGAGTACAACTACTTAAGTATAACGTACTTCAGGTTAATCAAAATGTTTCCGTTGTGGAGTTTAATAGAAATTTATCAAATCCGTAAGCAACGACGTCGGTTTAAAAGGACCAACCACAAATCATTATTGACCAATAAAATTATTTGATAGGGGTCATCCACAAAGAGACTGACCCTAGAGATCATAACAACTAATACGTATGAATATATTTTAATAAACATTGTCCATTTTTTTGAGTTTACAAATACTTACTAGATTGAACGTAAGCCTAAAAGATCACAAATAAAATAAAGTAATAAAACATCAAAGAATAAGCTGAAGACATTTTTGACACATAATCAAAATTTCTTTCACTGACAATCAGTGATCACAAATTGATACTATCTATGAAGACAAAGGGGGAAAAACAGTTAAGGAAGTGAGTAAAAAGTCCGAAAAACTAATAAACTTATATGTTTATATAACTAATATAAATTAATTCTTCTTTATAAATCCAGTGGATAATTTGTTTGTAAATGTATGATTATTTCCAACTGTCTGAAGAAACATATTGTAAGTGTTTGATGACCTTCCGTTTCTGTTAAATAACATAAAATAGTTAAGCCATAGCTAAATATTGCAGAATCTAAATTGCCGTGATATTTGGATTTACAGTTTTTATGGTTTTATAACGTTTCTGTAATGTTGACTGTCAGATATATTATGTAAAATACATCAAGCATGAGCCGAGAACTGGTTCTTACTCTCCAAGAAAATTAGTCTCAAAATCTGAAGTAGAGATTTGGTATGTAATGAGGTCAATTAATCTGTGTTGGAGATTCGTAAACATTTTAAATAGAGAAGATAACACACAAAGATATCGCCCGTATTCACCTTATTCGTGGGTTATATGGTGGCGGAAGAGTACAGATCGATATTTCCCTTGAGACGTTTATAAAGTGTCTGTAATTTAAACCCATCATGGCGGACATATTTTTTAATATTTTACTTTGGTACGTAGCCAAGAACATATTCACAGTACGTTTCATGATTGGATTGGAATAAAGTCATGCACACACACACACATACATACCAGAAGTGGATAAATGATGTTTTCACACTAATATATAAAGTAAGGGTAAGGTATTCGTATTGAAAAAATGTGAGAGGTATTATATAAGATTGAGAATACCTAGGTATAACAGAAATAGGGTTGGTTATGCCTTCATATAAGTTTGATATTTGTCATTTACTTCCCCTAATATTCAAACTATATATATATATATTTACCTGCTACTAGAGCTTTTTTAAATGTTGTTTAAGAACAAAGTAGTACAATGAATCGAACCCCGAATTACACTGTTATAAGCCTTCAAGCTTACTTCTAAACTACCAACTTTTCAGTATTTGAAGCATTTTGTTGTAATCCTAATAAACACGCTTTTGTGATGATTACCAAAAACAATGAAACATTGTAAATACTGTTCAATGATGTGAACTTATATATAGGGGATTCTTAAATATATACTAATTTTGATATATATTTCTTATTAGGCGCAAAGCTGCACAATGGGCTATCTGTGCTGTGCCCACCACGGGTATCGAAAGCCGATTTTGAGCGTTATAAGTCTGCAACCTAGAGTCACGTATTTTTCAAAATAAAATATTCCAATAAAAGTCTTTCTACTTTCAAGTAATTCTTGAAAATTCGAAAATGTAAACAAACATACAAATAATCTGAACCTTAAAAACAAAAAGGGCATTTTCGACCGTTGCCAGCATGCAAATAAATTGTTGTAGAGCAGCAGCTTACGTTACCACAATATGGCAAGTTCAAAGAAAAGTAATATTGAATGCACTCAACAGTGCACAACTTGCAGTTTTTGACGATCATAATTGTGTATAATACTTGAACGTTAGAGAAAATTTCAACCTTTTGTTTTTTTAAGGGCAAAGAAAAGTATTTTCAATGCAATAACCATTATTTTACGGATCATTCGCCCACCCATAGCAAAATAAAATGTTAGTTGTTACAGCCGCGGCATTTTTACAGAGAACAAAACATGACAAGAGAGTTCACGTTTGTATATATATATATAGACACACACGTGTTAGAGTATTTCCGTATTAACAACCATGATGTACACAACTTGAACTATCAATACCTTTAAAACCAAATTTTGAAGAGCTCTTCTGTTGTTATTTTTGTATTCACCATCAATAGGCTTAGCAAAAGACAAGTTTCATGTTTCTATAATGCGTGTGAAAGCAGTAGAATCTAAGTTTTTTGATTGGTAAATGGGTTAGATGGAACAGTACCTAATTGCACTTTTATTTTTCTCTATGAGCCGAATCGGAGATTATTTCCCTTCAAAGAAAAATATCACTTTGCACGTGGATGGTGCGAAAACAGTCAGTATGATCTCTTTCAAGAGCACGAACCATGCAGTGCTATATAACCTCACTAACTACAAGTTATTTTAATAAAAACAAAAAATAAACTGTCTACTACAGCCTAGTTATCTTTTGATTTGAAAATACTTTCAGTATTTAAACTTACAAAACAAAAGCTTGAGTACATGATATTCAACGATTTCGAATATGAAAATAAGTAAGTCACGTGGTAACCATATAGATATAAAGTCGCGTTATTAAACGCTTTTCGCGAGAGTATGTTACAACGCTTTCCAACGCCAAATATTGATACACTCAGATCATAACGATGGGATTAAGAATTTACAATAAAAGGATATCTACTGTACGTAACAGCATTAGGAAACAAAAGGCCTATGTATTATATGCATATGTATTTTTAAGGTTATTGGATTTCAACAGCACACTTGAAACACGTTATAAAAACTATCATTTTGATAACCGGTCTGAAAATCGATCAGTTCAGATGCAACATTACATGTAAAGAAATAAATAAAAACTGTCATGTTAACAAGCAGTCTGAAAACTAGTTAGCTCAGATGCAACAATATATGTGAATAACATTATAACAACTGTACTGTTGCTAACCTATCTGAAAAGCAACTAGTCAGATGTAACAATACATATACATAACATTATAAGAACTGCCATGTTGATAACCGGTCTGAGAAGCAACTAGTCAGATGCAACAATACATGTGGAGAACTTTATAAAAAAAACTGCCATGTTAACAAGAAGTCTCAAAACTGATAAGCTTTGATGCAGCAATACATGCAAAAAAACTTTATAAGAACTGCCATGTTGATAACTGGTCTGAAAATTGATTAGCTCAGATGCAACAATACATGTGAATAATCTTACAAAAAAATTGTCATTGTTTAGAAGTAGTCTGAAAACCAATTAGCTCAGATGCAATAATACATATAAATAACACAATAAAAGCTCTCATATTCATAATAAGCCTGAAAATAAACTTACTCAGATGCAACAACACATGAAAAAAACATTATAAAAACTATCATGCCGACAACTAGGCTGAAAACCGATTAACTCAGATGCAAACCTAGAGTACAGATTTTAGAAAAAGAATGATTGGAAGCGTAACGCATTTCACTCTTTTACATACTGACAGCAAAAATATGGAGGAAACCACACGAAGCAAATGGCAGGCTTGTGTTGTTCCAACAATGCATGCCTCTGAAGTTGTGTAATGGGAGGGAAAAGCATTCCTGTTGAAGGGGTTGGATTCTTTGATTTGATTTCTAACATGTTTCAAAGTCTATTGTCAATTATATCCTCCCCATAGACAGACAAGGACTCTTTCGAGACGACAAGGCTACAATCCACCGGACTCATTTTATTCGAAATTACTTCAAACAGCACAGTATCCACTCCAGTGGTCTTCTTTATGAATCCGGCTGAGCAACTGAAGATTAAACTGAACGTCACTGCAATCCCCTGTAGAGTCTTGTGAATCAATTTTAAATCGAATACTTTGGAAAAGCCATAAGCGAATAAGGTACTCTAAGTATACAGTGGAGTTTATGTCACGTTAAGTCCAGGTTACAATAGCGGTTAAAGGTTGTAAGGTTGTGAGGTAGTCAATCAGAGTAGCAGACGATAATACAATTTATGACAATTATTGTTGGTTATGTATATCATGTGTTTAATACTTAAGGATAGTTAATTATTTCATCTGAAGCTATTTACTATCAATATCTCTTTATATCGTAATTCATATTTATATATATATTTTTTTCCAAAACATAGATCAATTAAAGAAAAAGAACGTTTAAAAAAATATTTCAGTATACTTTAAAGTGCGTCTAATATATGGTTGATTATAAAGAAAACATTTTGTTCAAAACTATCCCCCCTAGTGTAAGTGAATTTTCACCATACGTACATAGAGAAACAGAAGTATTACTGAGAATGGTATTTTGATATTTATAAATCGATTAGTTTTGACCGGCATTAACCATAAGCCAGCTATAACACACACACACATATACATATTTTTAACCCGATGTATATCTTACTTTGTGTGATGAGGCAAACCTACAACGCATGCATCTATCATAAAATACATTGTTCTGCTGTTGTTCCTTTAAGAAGTTAGCTGATTATTCAAGATATTCCTGTAATCATATTTAACGTACATATTCAGGCAGAAAATGGATTTTACTTTCACATACACAGCATACACATATATGGTGATCAATGAACAACCATGTTAGATGTTTTACAAACTAATAATGGCACAAACCTCGTAATACTCATCATGTAGATCATACCCTGTCACGCATTGTTCTAACCATAAAGCAAATCCATTGGATTCCATTTTCAGTATCTTCATAAATAGTCTGCAAAGATAGCTCTTTCAAACAACTGATGTTACTAAATCAGTTGTACGCAACTGGATTCGTGATATCCCTCCTCAGTTCTGATAATCCATTAGTGAAATCAAATGAAAATATGTTATATTATATGTCTTAAGGTTACTGAATTTATATGAAGAATCTCGCGAAACGATAGAGGAAATGTAGCGTACTAAAGAAGGTAATGTTAAGATGGAACGTCTGATTACATGCATCTATAGCATTATTAGTATACGTTTGTTCGTTGTAATCTGAAATGGTTGGCAAACAGGAAAATAAAATCTCATTTCCTTCTGAGCTCATTTCATAATTTAATCAACCTGTCTTTAAAATTGTAAACTGTTCTTTATGATTTGATAAATTATTTAAGAAACCATTGTCGATTATAATTGTAATCATGTACAAATTATCTGATAAAATACAGAGTTCAAAAAGCCTGGACTAATAGGTTAATTTGGTAATTTTTCTGTGTTCATTTCAAATCTGGCTTTGTTTGGATGAGACGTTTGAAGGATGGAAACGTCATTTTGGTTATGTTGACTGGTCTGTACGTTCTCTGAGCCTCAACCCACTAGACCTTTACCTTTGGAGTACCTGAAGACCATGGTCTCAATGAATCTCAATCCACTAGACCTTTATTTGAAGTACCTATAACCCATGGGCTCACTGAAACTCAATCCACTAGACTTCTACCTTTGAAGTACCTAAAACCATGGGCTCACTGAATCTCAACCCACTATACTTATACCTTTGGAGTACCTAAAAACGAATTATATTAAATCTGATTAGCGCCTCAATAATATAAGGCTTAGTAAGGGTGAGTTGTACCTTCAGTATAATTATACCAGTTCAAGCTTCGTACTAGTAAGACTTATAGGTGTATGTTAAATAATATCATGTTAATTGAAGTCTAATAAATCTATATTATACCATATATTTTACCATAACAGCTGAAAAAAAATCTAAAGAGCAAAGTAGATAAATATTTTAACATGGATAACTTACAACCCGTTCATTGAAACAAATACCTGTACGGTTAATCGCTATTTTCTTCACGTTCTCTCAATGAAGAAAGAATTGTATTAACTTTTGAGCGTAGTAAGGATGTCCGGTTGAAAGTCCTAGGCATAAGTGGAGCCTTGGTTTGGTTTGAATTTGCCCAAAGCTACACAGCAGGCTATCTTAACTTTGTCTACCGCGGACAATCAGGCCTTGGATCTTAGCATTGTAAAAACATAAACTTACTGCATACTTACCAGGGGGTTAATTGGAGGAACAGTACTACACGATGTAAATGTGTCAAATAACGTAAAAGCATTAGATAAACGTGTTAAAACCTTGATATAAAATTACATCCTATATAGCTATTTAGATAGAGGAAAGTCAATTCACCAGACTTGATCTAATGTTAAAGTGATGATTAAATTATTCCAAATTTAATAGGCTCATCATGCAGAAAATCAGTTACTACAGCGTTAGTCCTGTAGAAATTAGACTGATATCATCGGTACTGGTGTTGTGATACGAAGAGAAATTAATTGTGTAAGTGGAAGTAAATGCTACGTTATAGACCTAAATTAATAGCCACAACAAATATATACTGATATATCACAACCTAGTTAGAAATTGTATAAAATATACCTGGAGTGTTAACATGATGCTTTTCTACATTTATAAGTGTTTTTTCTTTCTTTTATAATACTAACCTAGACATTATAGAGAGTGGTCTCATAAAACACAACAGTAATTCCACGTTGTCATGTAATATATATGTTTTTGATGTTAATTACGAAATATACTCTTGCTGGGCATATCGTTAAAGAAATGTGGAGCTTGTATGACACCATTATTGGTTTAAGTTCTGTTACTACAACTGTAGGTAATGCGTTGTTCTTTCATGTGTGTGTGTGTGTGTGTGTGAATTAAGCGCAAAATACTTAGTCATGTTGCTAGATAAGATTCGTCTGTTCTGATTAAATAACTATCAGGCGTTGCAGATTCCACATATAATCCCTAAACGAACTTTATCGAATTTAAACTAAAGTTTTTAGCATATATTAATTAATTATGTTCAAATACAGAAATGCTGATGTTGTAAATTTGAGTTTCTTTATTATATCTTATTTTAAATCAAAATTACACAATTTAATTGAAAACATATGAACGACATTAAAAATTAAAAATTTTATTTTTAAAGATTACCTTAAAAGAGCTATATGCAATCTTATACCTAAACGGTAGCAGCATTGGTCTGCGGTCTGTAAGTTCTTTTAGTATATTATAGAGAGGGTACGAACTCCAAAAACATCACGTTATACGTCAATGATAATGAATATATTAAGGTATAAAGACGGTCCGAACACCAGTAACATCACACTATACATCATCGATACTATATATATATATATTAGAGTATATAGAGGCTCCGAACACATCATGTTATACATCATCGATACTATATATATATATATTAGAGTATATAGAGGCTCCAAACACCAGTCACATCATGTTATACATCATCGATACTATATATATATATATATTATTATTAGAGTATATAGAGGCTCCGAACACCAGTCACATCATGTTATACATCATCGATACTACATATATATATATTAGAGTATAGAGAGAGGCTCCGAACACCAGTCACATCATGTTATACATCTTTGATAACGTAAGATGATTTGTAAGCTTCATGTAGCAGATGCCAGCGGTACCATGAAGTATTTTTCAAAGTCTGATAGAGATGTAGGTGCATCAGTCTATATACTACATCTTCTAGTACAACAGAAATATTCAGGTTACAAATCTGATAGTTCTAAGAATAAGTATGTCTGATTATTACAATCATATACTAGTTAAAGTTATTTGGGTAAAATTGGTGACACTTATGTTAAATTAATTGAAACAACCTAAGAAACATAGTTATATGTTTTATAAGCTTGACATAAGACGTGTGATTCTTAAAAAAATATATTAGTTAAGCATATTCCTTTGAAAATATAACGGAGTTAAATAATAAGTAGTCAATTTTTTTTTTTCAGAACCGACAAATTCTTCAAGTTATATTTTTACCCTATGGAAGATTGAGACTAATAATAATATGAGGATAAATTTGGTATTGACAAATGTAAACAACTGACAAATTACAAATATTACAAATATAAGGACAAACAATTGACAAATGTAAATAATGTGTACAAGTAGAAAGACATGTTGAATTTTGGGGAACCGCTTATGAAAGATCATTGCACTCAATTAAATCTAGTATAAAATAAATGAAAAAAAGATCACTGTATCGGGGGAAAAAGATGTAGAAAATATTATCTAAGTTTTCTTGTAAAACCAATCGTATTCTCATGAGAATAACTGTATAACGTTGTATAGATCCCAAGAATTTGTCTTCATGTACCTGCGTTAGTATCAGTGGAGAAAAGGTAATCATTACATAATTTAAATATAACTAGTTTTTTTTTTAAATTACCTTAATCCAACAAGTAATTGGAATAACAAATAACCGCTTAACAAAACGTTTGATCTTTTGTCATTTATACACTTCTTATTGCATTTTGTGTTCTTATTAGCAAGTATGGATACCTGATGAAGCTTGATTTTACAACTGAATCGCGGTACAGTTCTCTACTAACACAAATTGACTCAGCGAAGCTGAAAACTATATAACACATTTCTAATGGGTTGAGAAATAAAGAAGTTAAGATGTGTTTATCTGATTGTTTACAGAAGCTACAGAAGCATTTGCTCAATTCTAATTCATTACAATAATAAAATTTTTACAGCAAGCTTAGAGAAGAAACCTCATCTTTAACTTAACTGGCTTACTCTTACATCTAGAGCTTCCTAACTTTCGCAGTGTGTTCCTTATTTACATAAGGTTCGACCTACTGGCTTACTCTTACACCTAGAGCTTCCTAACTTTCGCAGTGTGTTCCTTATTTACATAAGGTTCGACCTACTGGCTTACTCTTACATCTAGAGCTTCCTAACTTTCGCAGTGTGTTCCTTATTTACATAAGGTTCGACCTACTGGCTTACTCTTACATCTAGAGCTTCCTAACTTTCGCAGTGTGTTCCTTATTTACATAAGGTTCGACCTACTGGCTTACTCTTACATCTAGAGCTTCCTAACTTTCGCAGTGTGTTCCTTATT
>NW_013667170.1:124925-129872 GCF_000517525.1 Limulus polyphemus
TGCAATGTTACATGTTATTTTAACTAGGAACTGACTAATACAGTTGCAAATACACCCATATATATTTACGCTAGTCTAAAGAAAATAACACTTATTTTTCAATATGTAATGAATTATTTGATACAATTCTGGAGCTGATATTTCTAGGAATAATACGATGTATTTTGAGAACATTAAAATATATATATATATATATACTGTAGCTAAAGTAATTTTTATTGCATTTATAATTAGAGAATATTATTCATGTAGCTGCACAATATAGTTGCTATAATGATAATGGTTTTCGGAACTCTTAAAATAACAGTTTACATGTATAACTGCTTAACCCCATTCTGACATATATTGATGTATTCTTGCAATATATACGATATTATTTCTCTACAAATCCGTTGCAGCTATTCACATACATCTTAACTAAAAGATGGTATTGTTTTGACAAGCTTTTCTTTCATATATTCTCAGATCTGCTCCATCGGTCTAAAGTGACGACTTTGAAGTAATCAGTTTATTCGTGTCCAAATTCCAATTGAATTTTTTTTCAGATATCTGCGACAAAGGTTTGAAACATACTTTTTTAGTGATTGTCCTTTTGAAATATGAACCGACGTCTGATTACTTTCAGTCCTGAGGATATTGCATGGTGGACTAAAATGTCGTGGTTAACCTTTTGGTTTATGATTTCGTCAATACTTTCGAGCTTACCGAAATTACTGCTTCAAGTCATTACACGCCCTCCACAATGTTTAGTGGTTGGAATTAAACCCTCATCTTTCAGATTCTACGTAGAATATTTGTATCGAACAATTTAAGCCTCCTGTATTCAAGAACCCATGTATTTTAAGTGTCACTTCTTTTCAATTAACGTTTGTTTGTAACTTAACTGTTGGTATACTTAAATATTTAAATTGTGTAACTGCTACATTCTTTGAACATTCTACATTTTGAAAACTTCACAATAATTTAAGCCAGCATTTCCACAGAAACCTCTCTTCATTTGCTATATCACTGAAAGTACTTATTTTATTGACTAGGATAGGACTGTCATAGATGTTAGAATGTCATAAGGTCTTGTATCTAATAATACGTGTCGGATGCTTCAAAGGTATAACTCGAGGTGTGGCATGTTTACGCAGACAACTGTGAATTATAAGATAGTATAAAACTGGCACTGTAGGGCTAACTACACGTTTGGGAGATCAACGTAGACGTGAACCATATATTTTGCAGAATTTTTTTCCAAAGCAACAATGACAATTTCCAGATCATTTAACATTATAAATGAAAACTCGTTACTAGAAAAATTTATTGAAAAGTCACTTAGGCATGTAATTATCAAGTTTAACAGTAATTCAGAGCACTAGTGTACATGTATACATGATAAGCGTAAAGATAAAACAAACGAACCATAAGTCTGTTATGACGTCTACTTCTCTGAGAAAGAAGAACCGTTTTTAAACTGTAGTTCTCAGCACACATTTCTTTACGAAGTATGATGCAAAAATTTTACTACAAAAAATAGGTGCCCTTAATTCACTTACTAATCTATATCATATGTTGAAGAAACTAATTAAAATAATATTGGAATTTTGTTGACTTTATCAAATATGTTTTGTGTATTCAAGTCATAGATCTGATACCAACGAAATCTAGCATATAACACCTAACATATGACATCTTGAAATATGGCACATTAGTTCTAGCACATTGGATCTGGAACATGAAATACGATAAGTAAAATTTTGCATAAGAAATCTGGTACACGATTCCTGGTATATCTTTCGTAACTTTCTTAAAGGTTATGCTGCAATATTGTGATATCAAATTTCCTGCATATATGATTTATTCTTAAATGTACAGGAACGCTAACTGAAGTGTATTAAAGAATAGTAAATCAACGTAATTGATCACTAGTATATTTATTTTTGTCACAGATGAAATAACACAAGTCCAGCTTACTTAATAAATGAGTCTATAAACTACGAACCATCATTCGTACAGCAAACGTAAAGTTATAGAAGATGACGTGAAATTCGCTGCTAAATCTATTTACTGAACGGCTTCTGCTGAATTTCCAGACACATATATAGAACTCTAAAACAGATCGCCCGCTGTAAGGTAACTTTCTTATCTGATACCATGCTGCAAAACATTAGTCACATGAAGCAGAAAACTGCGCATCAAACGAAAAAAAAAATAAGCACAAAAAAAAGCAATTTCAATTCGAACAGCAAAAACAAAAAACAAAACAACATCAGAGTCGAATGTTCTTAAGATGCGCAGCGCCGACTGGAGAGTATATCGAACAGTATTCTGAATAAAACAAGCAACCTATAGCTTTGGATAGGATTCTGTCTCTGTTTCCAATTTTTTTTTTAATTTCGCCCTTGATCAGAATTAAATTCAATGGATAAGCAACATTTCGAAACAAACTTATTACAAATCTTGCCAGCCAAAGTCATAACTCTTAGGTTTAGGAGCGCATTTTGAGAGTAATAAAGAACAACAACAGGTGGTAATTTGTCATGTGTCACTACGCTGTGGGTTCTTCCGCTGGTCCAAAACTATTCTTCCACAGAAGGACAAAATCAAAACGTTTAAATTATTTTACGTCTCCTTTCTCAATTCTGCTAAGCACCAAGTTGTCCGACTATCAGATGATGAACATTTTTTTATTTGAAATACCAACATTAATTTCCCCTATATTTCCCCATATTTTGCACAGAATCTTCTTCACAATATCTAAGTGAAACCTAGTGACACCGATCCATATTAGTTATGAAGGAGATGTTATTTACACCTTAACGGCATTATTAATTATTCAATCATGCTGTTGTTCCCCATCCACACCCAAATTCTGAAGGTTGATGACTATGATTCTCCTTCTTTCTCTTTTTTGTTTTCTGCTGTTCTGCACCAGTTTCTCTAATTTAAGCTTCTCATCTCCAATCCATTTTCAAACGTCATCGAGCCAAACGATTCACTGCCTGCCTCTTACTCTTCTTCTTCCTTCGATTTTACCAATGAGAAGCTCTGCCAAACTTCCCTCGGATCTAATTCTATGCATATCTTCTGCTTCTTATATTATTAATTTCTCATTAAAAGTTATTCTACCATACGAATTAGAAACAAAATCGTATCTTACAAATTAACCAATCAAATGTTATATAACAAACTGACTATACCTAAATAACGTCATAAATTATTATACAAGAAACTTATAGGGATAACAATGCACTGAATGATCAGTTAGACATTCTCGCTGTTAACAGTGTTTCTAACGCAGTCACAATATCTTACAAAGTTTGGCCAGCTTACGAGACTTAAGCTAATTCTAAATATTTATACTAAGCTAAATATTCAAATGAATCTTCGTAGACATATGAACTCATAATAATAACACTCAAAATTATTCTAAACATCATAACCAATAACTTTACCAAACTAAGATTTTAAATCATTAGTTACGACATACATAAAAACCAGTAATTTGCTCTAAAGATCCACACACCTTATCAATACAAGAAATCTGAATTTACTTATAAATTTCATTGCTTGTAGTGGTACATATTTCACAACGAAAGTCGATCAATTAAATTATGAAGACCATATTCCCTGTGACTCAGCGGTAAAAATGAGAGCTTATAACCTCAAAAAGCAGGGCTCAATCCCTACATAGAACAAAGCGAAGACAGCCAATTATGCAGTTAAAAGAAACAAACACACAATAAAATAAACATCATAAAAAAGAACGCTAGAATCTGCAGCTTAAAATTCTTAAGCAGTGTTTTGAATTGTTGAAAATCTTTACTGTGCTGTGTTTAGATTGGTTTTAGGATTATTGACTGTCTTGAATCTAATAAAATCGTAATATATATGTATAGAAAACAACTTTCACTATAGTGCATCATTACCAACATACATCGTGTTTCTGCAATTCTGTGTAACATGGTGTATTGGAGTAAAGCTATACTTCTATTTGTTATAGGCATCTCGTTACGTAACCTTTGTGCTTCCGAAAATACATAAGCATTTTTGTTTGATCATATAGAAAGTGACGAAAATAGTTATATAGTACTGAATAATATTATTTTCAGTGAGCTCATAGATTTATTGAAATAATTAATCACCTTTTCTTTCACTCATGAAATTAACTCGCACTCTATAAAATCTTCTGAAGATATTAATGGCTTATAACTTCTAATCATTTTCACTTTCCTGTGGCATGTTCTTGTGTTGTTACAGCTAGTTCTTCCAAGTACAGGTAGCAAGATCGATAGTCCGCTGTTCATCAGTCTAACGATTTACTTAAGGAATGATCCCATATTTGGTTCTGATGTGCTTATCAATAATACGTTTCTATCCTGATATATTTATTGATTATTCCATGACTCCAGAGGGAGGGGCAGTGACGAAGGATGTTGTGAAATATATCTGTGTCGTAAACGTAGCTCCCTGGCTCATTGGTGTAGCGTCTGAAGTGGTATAGCTCTGGTAACCGGAGTAGCACTTAACTGAAATTACTGGGCTCTGTCAAGCTTGCTAGGTGTTTCTGCAACTGCTTTATCTTGTATTTCAAGGTTCTTATTTGGCTTCCAATGGAAATGTTTTCTTTTAATATTAAGTCAATCTTGGAATATGTGATCTTTAAGTCATCTGTGAACCAAATATCAGATATTTCAACGTAGTTAGATCATTTTCATGAGTATTTTGTTAAACAATGATATTAATACCATATTTTCAATAGCTTCTTGTACATTTGAATTATTTTACCGCTCTTGTTTGTTTGTTTGTTTTGAATTTCGCGCAAAACTACACGAGAGCTATCTGCGCTAGCAGTCCCTAATTTAGCAGTGTGAGACTAGAGAGAAGGCATCTAGTCATCACCACCCACCACCAACTCTTGGGATAGTCTTTTACCAACAAATAGAGGGATTGACCGTCACA